>NC_092158.1:89766407-90063907 GCF_045791955.1 Oncorhynchus clarkii lewisi
TGTATTTGTTATTTCACATATTCGTTTATTGTTTTTGTATCTTATAGTGTTCAGTGCTTTTGTTATTAAAATCGTCAGGAACACATACGACGCCGCATCTTGGTCCAATCCCAAAATCTGCCGTTACAGGAACACCCACCCACAGAGTACCAAGCGGCGTGGTAACGGGCAGCAGCAGCAGCAGCAGCGGCTAGCATCACAAGACTCCTGGACATGGGAGGAGATTCTAGACGGCAAGGGACCCTGGGCACAGCCAGGAGAATATCGCCGCCCCAAAGCTGAGCTGGAGGCAGCGAAGGCAGAGAGGCGCCGGTATGAGGAGGCAGCACGGCGGCGTGGATGGAAGCCCGAGAGTCTGCCCCAAAAATTTATTGGGAGGGGGGCACACAGGGAGTGTGGCTAAGTCAGGAAGGAGACCTGTGCCAACTTCCTGTGCTTACCGGAGAGCGAGAGGGACCGGGCAGGCAACGTGTTATGCTGTGGAGCGCACGGTGTTCCCGGTGTGGGTGCATAGCCCGGTGTGGTACATTCCAACTCCTCGTATCGGCCGGGCTAGAGTGGGCATCGAGCCAGGTGCCATGAAGCCGGCTCTACACATCTGGTCTCCGGTGCGTCCCCTTGGGCCGGCGTACCTGGCACCAGCCTTACGCATGGTGTCCCCGGTTCGCCAGCACAGCCCAGTGCGGGCTATTCCACCTCGCCACACTGGTCGGGCTACGGGGAGCATTCAACCAGGTAATGTTGGGCAGGCTCGGTGCTCAAGAGCTCCAGTGCGTCTGCACGGTTCGGTCTATCCAGTACCACTTCCACGCACCAGCCCTCCGGTGGCAGCCCCCCGCACCAGGCTGTCTCTCCGTCTTCTGCCTACAGAGTTTCCCGCCTGTCCAGTGCTGCCAGAGCCTTCCTCCTCTCCAGTGCTGCCAGAGTCTCCCGTCTGTCCAGAGCTGCTAGAGTCTCCCGTCTGTCCAGAGCTGCTAGAGTCTCCCGTCTGTCCTGAGCCGTCAGTCAGCCAGGAGCTGCCAGAGCCGTCAGTCAGCCAGGAGCTGTCAGAGCCGTCAGCCAGCCAGGAGCTGCCAGAGCCGCCAGCCAGCCAGGAGCTGCCAGAGCCGTCAGCCAGCCAGGAGCTGCCGGAGTCTCCCGCCTGTCCGGCGCTGCCGGAATCCCCCGTCCATTCGGGACCCATGTCTAGGGTTCCCAGTCCAAGGTCTGTGGCGAGGGTCGCCGCTTTAAAGAGGCCACGGAGGTGGGCGAAGAGGCGCACTAGAACTTTGGTGAAGTGGGGTCCACGTCCCGCACCAGAACCGCCACCGCGGACAGACGCCCACCAAGAACCTCCCCTATAGGTTAGTTGTCTCTGATTGAGAATCATACTTAGGTAGCCTGGGTTTCACTGTTGGTTTGTGGGTGTTTGTTTCCGTGTCTGTGTTTTTGACCACATGGTACTGTTTCGGTTTTGTTATTTCACATATTCGTTTATTGTTTTTGTATTTCATAGTGTTCAGTGCTTTTGTTATTAAAATCGTCATGAACACTTACCACGCCGCATCTTGGTCCGATCCTTACTCCTCTTCAGACGAAGAGGAGGAAATCTGCCGTTACACAGATTTAGATTGTATTGAGTATATAGTCCACACCATATCTATTTTGACATTGAAGCTAACATTTTAAATATGGCTCTATACTCCAGCATTTTGGATTTGAGATCAAATGTTTAATATGTGTTGAGTATAATGTAATTCGAGGGGATTTTCATACATATCTCTTTCACCGTTTAGAAATGAAAGCACTTTATGTATCTAGTCCCCCCATTTGGAGAAGTGTTACGGTTTTCTTCGGGTGAAAGAGAGTCGGACCAAAATGCAGCGTGGTAATTTTGATACATGTTCAATTAACGAATAAACACGATAATACAAAAACAATAAACGGAATGTGAAAACCTATACAGCCTATCTTGTGACAACAAACACAGAGACAGGAACAATCACCCACGAAACACTCAAAGAATATGGCTGCCTAAATATGGTTCCCAATCAGAGACAACGATAATCACCTGCCTCTATGTCACGCCCTGGTCTTTATATTTTGTGTTTTCTTTATTATTTTGGTCAGGCCAGGGTGTGACATGGGTTTATTTATGTGGGGTGTTTTGTCTTGGGGTTTTAGTAGGTATTGGGATTGTGGCTTAGTGGGGTTCTCTAGCAAAGTCTATGGCTGTCTGAATTGGTTCTCAATCAGAGGCAGGTGATTATCGTTGTCTCTGATTGGGAACCATATTTAGGCAGCCATATTCTTTGAGTGTTTCGTGGGTGATTGTTCCTGTCTCTGTGTTTGTTGTCACAAGATAGGCTGTATAGGTTTTCACATTCCGTTTATTGTTTTTGTATTATCGTGTTTATTCGTTAATTGAACATGTATCAAAATTACCACGCTGCATTTTGGTCCGACTCTCTTTCACCCGAAGAAAACCGTAACACTTCTCCAAATGGGGGGACTAGATACATAAAGTGCTTTCATTTCTAAACGGTGAAAGAGATATGTATGAAAATCTTCATTTATTTGGTCAGGCCAGGGTGTGGCATGTTTTTTTTTATGTGGGGTGTTTTGTCTTGGGATTTTCGTACGTATTGGGATTGTGGCTTAGTGGGGTTTTCTAGGTAAGTCTATGGCTGTCTGAATTGGTTCTCAATTAGTGGCAGGTGATTATTGTTGTCTCTGATTGGGAACCATATTTAGGCAGCCATATTCTTTGAGTGTTTCGTGGGTGATTGTTCCTGTCTCTGTGTTTGTTGTCACCAGATAGGCTGTATAGGTTTTCACGTTCCGTTTCTTGTTTTTGTATTATCGTGTTTATTCGTTAATTAAACATGTATCAAAATTACCACGCTGCATTTTGGTCCGACTCTCTTTCACCCGAAGAAAACCGTAACAGAATCACCCACCACAACAGGCCCAAGCGGTGTGGTGACAGGCAGCGGCAGCAGGAGCAACAAAGGTTGGATTATACGACTTGGGAGGAAATAGACAGGTGGGCGGTCGACCCAGAGAGAGTGCCGGAGCCCGCCTGGGATTCGCTGGAGCAGTGCGAAGAGGGCTATAGGAGAATGGAGTTGGAGAGACAAGCACGGCGGCGCGGAAGGAAGCCCGAGAGTCAGCCCCAAAAATGTATTGGGGGGGGTCAGGGAGAGTGTAGCAGAGTCAGGGTTCAGACCTGAGCCAACTACCCCTGTTTATTGTGAGGAGCCAAGGAGGAGACCAGAAACGGAGCCTGTGTTGGAGGTGAGCGAAGCAGAGACTGTGAAGGAGTTAATGGAGAAATTGGAGGAGAGAGTTATGAGGGAGTTGCTGTGTTGGTGCTTTAGGTACGGAATTCGCCCAACTGAGCGTGTTGGGGATTTGATGGCACCTGGGTCAGCGCTCCATACTCGTCCTGAGGTGCGTGTTAGTTGGCTGGTGAAGCCAGTCTGCATGGAGCAGCCAGAGCTGCCAGTCTGCATGGAGCAGCCAGAGCTGCCAGTCTGCATGGAGCAGCCAGAGCTGCCAGTCTGCATGGAGCAGCCAGAGCTGCCAGTCTGCATGGAGCTGCCAGTCTGCATGGTGCAGCCAGAGCTGTCAGTCTGCATGGAGCAGCCAGAGCTGCCAGTCTGCATGGAGCAGCCAGAGCTGCCAGTCTGTAAGGAGCTGCCAGTCTGCAAAGAGCTGCCAGTCTGCAAAGAGCTGCCAGTCTGTAAGAAGCCGTCAGAGCTGTCAGTCTACATGGAGCAGCCAGAGCCGCCAGTCAGCGTGGAGCAGCCAGAGCCGCCAGTCAGCGTGGAGCAGCCAGAGCCGCCAGTCAGCGTGGAGCAGCCAGATCCGTCAGTCTGCCAGGATCCGCCAGTCAGCCAGACTCTTCCAGATCTGCCAGTCAGCCAGACTCTTCCAGATCTGCCAGTCAGCCAGACTCTTCCAGATCTGCCAGTCAGCCAGACTCTTCCAGATCTGCCAGTCAGCCAGACTCTTCCAGATCTGCCAGTCAACCAGACTCTTCCAGATCTGCCAGTCAACCAGACTCTTTCAGATCTGCCAGTCAACCAGACTCTTTCAGATCTGCCAGTCAACCAGACTCTTTCAGATCTGCCAGTCAACCAGACTCTTCCAGATCCGCCAGTCAGCCAGGATCTGCCAGAACCACCAGCCAGCCAGGATCTGCCGGATCCAACTACCTGCCTGAGCTTCCTCTCAGTGCTGAGCTTCCTCTCAGTGCTGGGCTTCTTCTCAGTGCTCGGCTTCCCCTCAGTGCTGAGCTTCTCCTCAGTGCTGAGCTTCCCCTCAGTGCCGAGCTTCCCCTCAGTGCCGAGCTTCCCCTCAGTCCCGAGCTTCCCCTCAGTCCCGAGCTACCCCTCAGTCCCGAGCTACCCCTCAGTCCCGAGCTACCCCTCAGTCCCGAGCTGCCCCTCAGTCCCGAGCTGCCCCTCAGTCCCGAGCTGCCCCTCAGTCCCGAGCAGCCCCTCAGTCCCGAGCTGCCCCTCAGTCCAGTGGGATTCTGGGTGAGGACTACTAGGCCATGGTCGGCGGCGAGGGTGGACTATCCTAGGACGCGAGGAGGAGGGACTAAGACATTGATAGAGTGGGGTCCACGTCCCGCGCCGGAGCCGCCACCATGGACAGACGCCCACCCGGACCCTCCCTATTGTTTTTGATGTGCGTCCGGGAGTCCGCACCTTAGGGGGGGGGGGGGGGGGTTCTGTCACGCCCTGGTCTTTATATTTTGTGTTTTCTTTATTCTTTTGGTCAGGCCAGGGTGTGACATGGGTTTATTTGTGTGGTGTGTTTTGTCTTGGGGTTTTAGTAGGTATTGGGATTGTGGCTTAGTGGGGTTCTCTAGCAAAGTCTATGGCTGTCTGAATTGGTTCTGAGAGTATCTGAGGATCAAGTAGAACGTAAGTGAATATTTAATTGCTATTTGTGAATTTATGAATCCTGTGCCGGTGGAAAAATATTTTGATGTGGGGCTCCATCCTCAAACAATCGCATGGCATGCTTTCACTGTAATAGCTACTGTTAATCAGACAGTGCAGTTAGATGAACAAGAATTTAAGCTTTCAACCGATATAAGACACTTGTATCTACCTAAATGTTTAATGTCCATAATTTTAATTATTTATTTGAATTGCGTGCCCTCCAGTTTCACCGGAAGTTGTCCAAATCGTGGGACACCTAGGCTTAAGAAGTTTTAATACACTATTAATGAATTTGTCAGAATACCTAAGACTTCTCCAAATGGGGGGACTAGATACATAAAGTGCTTTCATTTCTAAACGGTGAAAGAGATATGTATGAAAATCCCCTCGAATTACATTATACTCAACACATATTAAACATTTGATCTCCAATCCAAAATGCTGGAGTATAGAGCCATGTTTAAAATGTTAGCTTCAATGTCAAAATATATATAGTGTGGACTATATACTCAATACAATCTAAATCTGATACCTCACTGTCTGTATTTTGACTGATACTGCTTTTTAAACTGGTCTGGTCAGTCTAATCAAATATTTGTACTTGTATTTTTCTCTCTACAGGCAATACAGTACTTTGATGAATTGTTTTTTCTAATAATGATACATTCATTTATGAATAGATTGCCAGGTTTCAGGACACTGATATCTCTGAATATTTTGAAAAAATATACTACCACTATTTTCACCACCAAATAATAGCAGTGTGGTTTTAAAATTATTTTACTCTTTGCAGGCTGTCAGGCTGTCAAGTCACAGAGGAAGGCTGTGCTTCTCTGGTCTCAGTTCTGAGGTCAAACCCCTCACACCTGAGAGAGCTGGACCTGAGCTACAATCACCCAGGAGACTCAGGAGTCAGACTGCTCTCTGCTAGACTGGAGGATCCACACTGCAGACTGGAGAAACTCAAGTAGGTAGAGGGTTTATGTCAATGTTCATATCAGACATGTTTAAGTTATCAGGCTGGTTAAGACAAACATTATTACCAGCTCGTTGGCCAACGTTTTATGCTGTGTGTGTGTGTGTGTGTGTGTGTGTGTGTGTGTGTGTGTGTGTTCACATGGATCACTCAATGACTGTCTGTTCTTCTGCTTACCTCCACAGTGTGGAACATGGTGGAGAGTATACAATGAAACCTGGGCTTAGAAAATGTGAGTGTTGACTGCTGTGAAGAATATGACTAAGAATAGGTCTTAATTCAAGTCAAGTCAAAGACCACCATCATTACTTACTTGGTCATATTAAATATAAGCTGCAGTTCTACAGAAGCAAAAATCACAGACACCAAAGTTTAGAAATTCTAATGTGAATGATGATGATTTCTAAAATTGTGTCTGCTTTCATCCATCAGATGCCTGTGATCTCACACTGGACCCAAACACAGTAAACAGACTCCTCTTTCTGTCTGAGGAGAACAGAAAGGTAACGCGTAGGAGAGACCAGCAGCCTTATCCTGATCACCCAGAGAGATTTGACTACTGGAGCCAGGTGCTGTGTAGAGAGGGTCTGACTAGGTGCTGTTACTGGGAGGTAGAGTGGAGCGGGAGTGAGGCTGATATAGGAGTGACATATAAAGGAATCAGCAGGAGAGGAAAGGGTAAGGACTGTCTGATTGGGTTTAATGACAAGTCCTGGCATCTGTTTTGCTCTGACAACATTTACATGGCCGTGCACAAAAATAATCACACTACCATAGACATTCCCCCCTCCAGTTTCCATAAAGTTGGAGTGTATCTAGACTGGCCAGCCGGCACTCTGTCCTTCTACAGAGTCTCCTCTGACACACTGACCCACCTGTACACATTCCACACCACATTCACTGAGCCCCTCTATCCAGGGTTTTATGTTTATAAATCCTCAGTGTCCCTGTGTCAGGTGGTCCCTGTGTCAAACACAACATGATGGTTCACTCTAATCATGTGTTTTATGTTTGATCACAATATGACATTTAAATACATGGAGTAACACACACGTTTGATCCAGTTTATTCCTGTAAATAAAAACCATGGTAACTCTGTGTCGGTCTCTTTCTGTGATCCTGAACCCTTGTGAGAACGGTTCAGATGCACCACACACACACACACACACACACACACACTGAACTCATACACACAGGACACACACACACACACACAGACTCACACACTGGAAAATCCCACACACACTGGACACACACACACACACTGACACACACACACACACTGACACACACACACACATACTGGACACACACCCACACACGACACACACCCACACTGGACACACACAGGACACACACACACACACACACACACACACACACATACTGGACACACACACTTGACACACACACACACACACACACACACACACAAACACACACAGTGGACAGGTCACACAGACACTGGACACACATACACACACTCACACACTGTAACATCACACACACACTGGAAACACACACGCTGCACACACACACATACACACACATTTGTATTTATTTTCTGCCAAAGCAGCAGCTACTCTTCCTGGGGCCCAGCAAAATTAAGGCGGTTAATACAATTTTAAAACATTACAATATGTTCACATATTTCACAAGACACTGGGTGCCCTCAGGCCCCTACCACGTATCTACAGTACTAAATCCATGTGTATGTATAATGCGTATGTTATTGTGTGTGTGCGTGTGTGTGTGTGTGTGTGCCAATGTTTGTGTTGCTTTACAGTCCCCGTTATTCCATAAGGTATTTTTTTATATGTTTTTTAAATCAAATTTTACTGTCAGTTACTTTATGTGGTATAGAGTTCCATGAAGTTATGACCTGAGGGCACACACTCTCTAATAGGCTTAAACTGAAGATGTGGCAAATAGGAGTGCCAATATCGTCTGCTATTATCCTCAGTAATTTTCCATCTAGATTGTCAGACCCCGGTGGCTTGTCATTGTTGATAGACATCAAAAAAACGTTCACCTCTTCCACACTGACTTCACAGAATTCAAAAGTACAATTCTTGTCTTTCATAATTTGGTCCGATATACTTGGATGTGTAGTGTCAGTGTTTGTTGCTGGCATGTCATTGCTAAGTTTGCTTATCTTGCCAATGAAAAAGTTATTAAAGTAGTTTGAAATATCAGTGGGCTTTGTGATCAATGAGACATCTGACTCAATGAATGAAGGAGCCGAGTTGGAATTTTTCCCCAAATGTCATTTAAAATAGAGCCCTTCTTTTTAAACTGGTCTGGTCAGTCTACTCCAATATTTGTATTATACATTGTTCTATCTACAAGCAGTAGTTTGATAATTTGTCATTTCTGATGTAATGACACATCCATTTTTAAATAGATACAGTGCCTTGCGAAAGTATTCGGCCCCCTTGAACTTTGCGACCTTTTGCCACATTTCATTACTCTTTACAGGCTGGCAGTCTGTGGAGTCAAAGAGGAAGGCTGTGCTTCTCTGGAGCTCTGAAGTCAAATCCCTCACACCTGAGAGAGCTGGATCTGAGTAACAATGACCTGAAGGATTCAGGAAACTGAACTGTGTCATCTGCAAACTTAATGATGGTGTTGGCCAGTCGTGCCTGGCCATGCAATCGTGGGTGAAAAGGGAGTACAGGAGGGGTCTGAGCACGCACCCCTGAGGGGCTCCAGTGTTGAGGAATTGCATGGCAGATGTGTTGCTACCTACCCTCAAAACCTGGGGGTGGCCCGTCAGGAAGTCCAGGATCCAGTTGCAGAGGGAGGTGTTTAGTCCCAGGATCATTAGCTTAGTGATGAGCTTTGAGGGTACTATGGTGTTGAACGCTGAGCTGTAGTCAATGAATAGCATTCTCATGTAGGTGTTCCTTTTGTCCAGGTGGGAAAGGGCAGCGTGGAGTGCAATAGAGATTGCATCATCTGTGGATCTGTTTGGGCGGTATGCAAATTGGAGTGGGTCTAGGGTTTCTGGGATAATGGTGTTGATTTGAGCCATTACCAGCCTTTCAAAGCACTTCATGGCTACGGACGTGAGTGCTACGGGTCTGTAGTCATTTAGGCAGGTTGCCTTCGTGTTCTTAGGCACAGGGACTGTGGTGGTCTGCTTGAAACATGTTGGTATTACAGACTCAATCAGGGAAATGTCGAAAATGTCAGTGAAGACACCTGCCAGTTGGTCAGCACATGACCGGAGCACACGTCCTGATAATCCGTCTTGCCCCGCAGCCTTGTGAATGTTGACTTGTTTAAAGGTCTTACGCAGGTCGGCTACGGAGAGTGTGATCACACAGTCGTCTGGAACAGATGGTGCTCTCATGCATGCCTCAGTGTTGCTTGCCTCGAAGCGAACATAGAAGAGATTTAGCTCGTCTGGTAGGCTCGTGTCATTGGGCAGCTCGTGGCTGTGCTACATTTTGTAGTCTGTAATAGTTTGCAAGCCCTGCCATATAAGGTGAGCGTCGTATCCGGTGTAGTATGATTCAATCTTAGCCCTGTATTGACGCTTTAACTGTTTGATGGTTCTGGTTTCCGAGTTGGTCATGGGTGCACCTCAGTCACGCTCAAGGTCCTAAACGATATCATAACCGCCATCAATAAAAGACAATACTGTGCAGCCGTCTTCATCGACCTGACCAAGACTTTCGACTCTGTCAATCATCGCATTCTTATCGGCAGACTCAATAGCCTTGGCTTCTCAAATGACTGCCTCGCCTGGTTCACCAACTACTTCTCAGATAGAGTTCAGTGTGTCAAATCATATGTTTTCCGGACCTCTAGGAGTCTCTATGGGGGTGCCACAGGATTCAATTATTGGGCCAACTGTTTTCTCTGTATATATCAATGATATTGCTCTTGCTGCTGGTGATTCTCTGATCCACCTCTACGCAGACAACACCATTCTGTATACATCTGGCCCTTCTTTGGACACTGCGCTAACAAACCTCCAAACGAGCAACAAAGCTATACAACACTCGTTCCGTGGCCTCCAACTGCTTTTAAATGCTAGTAAAACAAAGTGCATGCTCTTCAACCAGTTGCTGCCGGCACCCTCCCGCCCGACTAGCATCACTACTCTGGACAGTTCTGACTTAGAATATGTGGACAACTTCAAATACCTAGGTGTCTGGTTAGACTGTAAACTCTCCTTCCAGACTCACATTAAGCATCTCCAATCCCAAATTAAATCTAGAATCGGCTTCCTATTTCACAAAAAAGCCTCCTTCACTCATGCCGCCAAAACATACCCTTGTAAAACTGACTACCCTATTGATCCTTAACTTCGGCGATGTCATTTAAAAAATAGCCCTCAACACTCTACTCAACACATTGGATGCAGTCTATCACAGTGCCATCCGTTTTATCACCAAAGCCCCATATACTACCCACTACTGTGACCTGTATGCTCTCGTTGGCTGGCCCTAACTACATATCCGTTGCCAAACCCACTGGCTCCAGGTCATCTATAAATCTTTGCTAGGTAAAGCCCCGCCTTATCTCAGCTCACTGGTCACCATAGCAACACCCACTCGTAGCACGCGCTCCAGCAGGTACAGTTGAAGTCGGAAGTTTACACACACCTCATACTTTTAAACTCAGTTTTTCAGAATTCCTGACATTTAATCCAAGTTAAAAATTCCCTGTCGTAGGTCAGTTAGGATCACCAATTTATTTTAAGAATGTGAAATGTCAGAATAACAGTTAAGAGAAGGATTTATTTCAGCCTTTATTTATTTCATCACATTCCCAGTGGGTCAGAAGTTTACATACACTCAATTAGTATTTGGTAGCATTGCCTTTAAATTGTTTAAATTGGGTCAAACGTTTGGGTAGTCTTCCACAAGCTTCCCACAATAAGTTGGGTGAATTTTGGCCCATTCCTCCTGACAGAGCTGGTGTAAGTTAGTCAGGTTTGTAGGCCTCCTTCCTCACACACACTTTTTCAGTTCTGCCCACAAATGTTCTATAGGATTGAGGTCAGGGCTTTGTGATGGCCATTCCAATACCTTGACTTTGTTGTCCTTAAGCCATTTTGCCACAACTTTGGAAGTATGCTTGGGGTCATTGTCCATTTGGAAGACCCATTTGTGACCAAGCTTTAACTTCCTGACTAATGTCTTGTGATGTTGCTTCAATATATCCACAATTTTCCCTTCCTCATGATGTCATCTATTTTGTGAAGTGCACAAGACCCTCCTGCAGCAAAGCACCCCCACAACATGATGCTGCCACTCCCATGTTTCACTGTTGGGATGGTGTTCTTCGGCTTGCAAGCCTCCCCCTTTTTCTTTCAAACATAATGATGGTCATTATTGCCAAACAGTTCTATTTTTGTTTCATCAGACCAGAGGACATTTCTCCAAAAAGTACAAGCTTTGTCCCCATGTGCAGTTGTAAACCGTAGTCTGTCTTTTTTATGGTGGTTTTGGAGCAGCTTCCTTGCTGACCGGCCTTTCAGGTTATGTCGATATAGGACTCATTTTACTGTGGATATAGATACTTTTGTACCTGCTTCCTCCATCATCTTCACAAGGTCCTTTGCTGTTGTTCTGGGAGTGATTTCCACTTTTCGCACCAAAGTACGTTCATCTCTAGGAGACAGAGAGACAGTCTCCTTCCTGAGCGGTATGACAGCTGTTTGGTCCCATGGTGTTTATACTTGCGTACTATTGTTTGTACAGGTGAACGTGGTACCTTCAGGCGTTTGGAAATTGCTCCCAATGATGAACCAGACTTGTGGAGGTCTACAATTTTTTCTCAGGTCTTGGCTGATTTCTTTTGATTTTCCCATGATTTCAAGCAAGGAGGCACTGCGTTTGAAGGAAGGCCTTTAAAGTCATCCACAGGTACACCTCCAATTGACTCAAATGATGCCAATTAGCCTGTCAGAATCTTCTAAAGCCATGAGTCATGATGATTTTAACATATTGGACCATGTAGCCTATATGAGTGGTCTCAATTATCAGATGTGCTATTAGGCATAAGCATTAACACCTGTAGCCCAACTGATTCAGCATAGTGGCTAGACCTCTGCAGACAGGCGCACAGGTTGCTATGGTGTGTTAGAGTGTCATGCAGGAAGCCACAGAGTGGATAACAACAGCCTCCCTCGCAGTAAAGTAGTATTTCCTGGCATTGGCCTGCTGGACACCTCAGACATTTTGGGCATCAGCAGATTGAATCTGAAATACATAAAGAACAAAGACATACAAATAGACAATGAATTGCTGTCCAAAAAAAATGATATTAGATATGTCATTTTATCAGAACATAAAGCATTGAAACATGATGTTACCAATTGTAACCGTGTTTGTTGTTATTTACTGGACATTGCATATTGATGATGACTTCTGGAGTACTTAGAATAGCAATCTAGAGCCACTACCTGTTCCAGACGCTGGACAAGCAAGCCCCTGGTACCGTCGCAGGAAGTGGTCCAGTGCACGCAATAGGTGTCCTTCCCCATCGGGTCCTGCCAATTCTGGTGGGCACCAGCGGTGTGTGCCCAAGAGCCTGGAAGCTGTTCACCAGGTTTGCCCTGTTCAGTGGACTGGTGTGGTAGAAGGTGTACAGTCGTGGACCATAATTCCACCATAATTTGCAAATAAATTCATTAAAAATCCTACAATGTGATTTTCTGGATTTTTTTTCTCATTTTGTCTGTCATAGTGGAAGTGTACCTATGATGAAAATTACAGGCCTCTCTCATCTTTTTAAGTGGGAGAACTTGCACAATTGGTGGCTGACTAAATACTTTTTTGCCCCTCTGTCTATTGCTACAGATGTAGGATCTTCATTTGAGTCAGTTTGCTACAGGAGTAAAATGGTCCTGAAGCAACAGGACATTTGAATTATTATGTGGATTATAATTAATGGACATTTTTCAAGTGGAAAAGTGGAAATTACAAACTTCTGAAGCCTTTTTAAACCTCAAATACACAACACATTTTAGTTATCCTGCAACATGGTGATTAAATGAAGATCCTACATCTGTACAGAGCTTGTCTTCATCTAAACCAAGGCAGTTTGCATTATTAGCAATGGCGTTATGACTGTCAGCTGCTGTAAATCTATGTGATTGGATGTTATAGACCACCATCTGAACAGTTTCCTTCACTGTGCTGTGGCCCTCACCAACCAGCCATCTGGCCCATAGAGTCTAAAGGACTACACACTATATGCTGCACACCACATCAAACCATCTCTGAACTGTACACTACCATCTGGCCCATGAAGACTAAAAGACCATACACTCTAAGCTGCACACCAATTCAAACCATCTCTGATCTGTACACTAGATAACTGCACTATACTTCATTAGCACATTATTCATCTCTCTTAGATAGATTTATACTGATACTGTAAATGTGTATATCCATTGTATATCAACTGTATACCCACTGTACTGTATATTTGTATATCCACTGTATACCCACTGTACTGTATATTTGTATATCCACTGTATACTCACTGTGCTGTATATGTGTATATCCACTGCTCTATGCTCACTCTACCTAGTTGTGTATAAGGTTGTACCTAAACTTTGTGTAAACTCCTCTGTCTGTATTCTGTCTCTAAATGTTGTCTATCACTAGCAGCACCATGTAACGTTATGTGCACAGATGTAGGATCTTAATTTAATCACCCCCCACTGCAGAATAACTTTCCTGCAATGCAGGACATTTAAAACATACAGTGTATTTGAGGCTTAAAAAGGCTTCTGAAGTTTGTAATTTCCTCTTAGAAATTTCAGACTTGAGTTTCCCTAATGAAAAATGTGTCAATGTATTAATTATAATCCATATATTCCTGCTGTTGCAAACTGGCTCAAATTAAGATATGTATGTGGAAATGTACTTGGTGAATAAAGGTGATTCTGATTCTGCAACGGTTGAGTCTCTAGATGTCCTTGCTGTGCTGGGGAAATAAATATTGATTTAAACTGGTACTGGTTATGACCAAACTCTGAGGGCATGTTGTTTGTTAAATTTCACCCAATTGATAAAGGCAGCAGCTACAAGACTGAACCCAAAAGACGTAGGGTCACTACACTATAGAGGAACTATGATACAATTAAATTATCATCTGAAATGTAGAGGATCACTATATTATAGAGGAACTATGATACAATTACATTATCATCTGAAATGTAGAGGATCACTACACTATAGAGGAACTATGATACCTTTACATTATCATCTGAAATGTAGAGGATCACGACACTATAGAGGAACTATGATACAATTACATTATCATCTGAAATGTAGAGGCTCACGACACTATAGAGGAACTATGATACAATTACATTATCATCTGAAATGTAGAGGATCACGACACTATAGTGGAACTATGATACAATTACATTGTCATCTGAAATGTAGAGGATCACTATATTATAGAGGAACTATGATACAATTACATTATCATATGAAATGTAGAGGATCACTACACTATAGTGGAACTATGATACAATTACATTATCATCTGAAATGTAGAGGATCACTATATTATAGAGGAACTATGATATAATTACATTGTCATCTGAAATGTAGAGGATCACTATATTATAGAGGAACTATGATATAATTACATTATCATCTGAAATGTAGAGGATCACTATATTATAGAGGAACTATGATATAATTACATTATCATCTGAAATGTAGAGGATCACTATATTATAGAGGAACTATGATATAATTACATTATCATCTGAAATGTAGAGGATCACTACACTATAGAGGAACTATGATACAATTACATTATCATCTGAAATGTAGAGGATCACTACACTATAGAGGAACTATGATATAATTACATTATCATCTGAAATGTAGAGGATCACGACACTATAGTGGAACTATGATACAATTACATTGTCATCTGAAATGTAGAGGATCACTATATTATAGAGGAACTATGATATAATTACATTATCATATGAAATATTAAATGTAGAACTAGGATATATGAATATTGATATATTGAATTTGACTTGCCCAGGTAAAGTTAGCGCCATTTTGTATGATTAAACTGACACGTACCAGGAGAAATATACTGTTAGGTGTGGATGTTTCACTTCCATTCACTATACTATAATTACACCATTAATTTAATTTCTCTACACACTTTATAATAATCCCTGGCAGGATTCTCACCTTGTAGCCTGAATTCACAACTAGAACATGTCAAGACATTGAGATATGTTCCGTTCTGCTGAGAGAACACCTTCCTGATGACTAGCGCTCTGTATATTCTGATGGATGAGGCCTGAGCTGGAATGTGAAGCTAACTGAAGCTTTAAAAAAACAGTATTTCTAGCTTGATTCATAGTTTACCCCTCAGGCTACGTTCAGGTTTCAGCATCAGGCAGAGATCAACAGCTGAGTCTTAGGCTACCATCTGGGTCGTATTCATTAGTTTACAATGCAGCCAAGAGTATTAAAATGTTGCATAAACAGTTTACACCAAATGCTGTACAATATGAACTAATCTGCTTCCGTTGCCAAACATTTTGCTGCAGTGTGCACTAATGAATACACACAACCTGTTTTGAGGAAGTGTAATTGTTGTTAGTCTTTCTACAATATTTATTAGTCTCTCTTTCACACTAAATACCTTCCTGAGTCAAAAGAGTTAACAGTAGATTAGAAAGAGAAAGTGTTTGTTTGTTGCTTGTTGTGTTTTAAGAAGACAAGCCTGTAGGCCTATGATACAGTACACACTTAGAAAAAAGGGTTCCAAACGGGTCCTTCGTAGGAGAACAATTTTTGGTTCCAGGTAGAACCCTTCTGGCACACCTGTAGAACCCTCTGTGGAAAGGGTTCTTCATTGAACCCAAATGGGTTCTACCTAGTATCAAAAAGGGTTCAACAAAGGGTTCTCCTATGGGGTGTCATAGCTGAATCAGAATTAGTTGGGTAACATAGATAAATAAGATGTTTTATTGTTGCATCATAATATGCTCATGTGAGATACTTGTCATTAGAATGTCTCTTTTTGGACTATACTGTCGGCAGTTGCATTTTCCTTTCTTCTCTAGGGAAAAGTAACTTGAGTCCCAGAGAGGGGAGAGGTCAGGCTTGTCTTTTACATGTCCGGTAATATGCAGAATATCAGAAAGGGAGAAGTCAGAATTTAACAGTGTCTTCCAATGTGAATGTATCTGTTAAACCATGTGATTAACCTCACATTTCTGGTTCGTCCGTGACTTGTTTCCTGCTTGTAGCAGGCTGTGGTTACAGGAATCCTTTTCTCTAACTAGAAGTTCTTTGATTTCATGAGATAATTTTTTTTTGCAGTAATGCAAGTCAAGGTGTCCTTGGATGAATGTCAACAATATTTATAACCAGCATTGCTAAATGAACTGTTGTAATAAAAAATAATTAAAATAATTAGATTTACTGTCACAGACACCGGATAGGTGCAGTGAAATGTGTGGTTTTACAGGGTCAGCAATAGTAGTTTGGCACCCGTGGAGCACATTAGAGTTAAGTGTCTTGCTAAGGGCACATCAACAGATTTTCACCTTGACAGCTCAGGTATTCAAACCAGCGACATTTCAGTCCAACGCTCTAACCACTAGGTAATCTGACCAGACCAGTTCACACCCTAAATAAAAACAATGTCCAAATGTCCCTGAAGAGGTACTAGGAGTATGATTTTAATCGCATTGAAATGCAAATACCCAGATAATGGTAAGAAATATAGCAAATAAAACATGTCAAATTTAGCTAATATAAAGAAAATGACAGAGTTGACAGGAAGACAATGTCAAAATATATCTGAAGTATAAACATTCTCCGTGTTGAATTAGTTCATACCTTATGGATAAATAAAGCTTGAGGGTAACTACAATACAACATTCAAAACATGAAAAATAAACTACATAACATCAGTATATACAGTTATACTATATATAGTTAGAACTCCAACTGTTTCCATCAAACAGAAAAACAACAAGAACGATTGATCAAAACATTTAGATTTTAAATAAACTACATAACATCAGTATATACAGTTATACTATATATAGTTAGAACTCCAACTGTTTCCATCAAACAGAAAAACAACAAGAACGATTGATCAAAACATTTAGATTTTAAATAAACTACATAACATCAGTATATACAGTTATACTATATATAGTTAGAACTCCAACTGTTTCCATCAAACAGAAAAACAACAAGAACGATTGATCAAAACATTTAGATTTTAAATAAACTACATAACATCAGTATATACAGTTATACTATATATAGTTAGAACTCCAACTGTTTCCATCAAACAGAAAAACAACAAGAACGATTGATCAAAACATTTAGATTTTAAATAAACTACATAACATCAGTATATACAGTTATACTATATATAGTTAGAACTCCAACTGTTTCCATCAAACAGAAAAACAACAAGAACGATTGATCAAAACATTTAGATTTTAAATAAACTACATAACATCAGTATATACAGTTATACTATATATAGTTAGAACTCCAACTGTTTCCATCAAACAGAAAAACAACAAGAACGATTGATCAAAACATTGAGATTTTTAAATACTGCACTTTGCTTTTGCATTACCCATATAGTTGTTTAAGGGCATACAAAGACAGTATCGTTATTTTAGGGGTCATGGGTCAGATCAGTGGTCATATGGTAAAATATGTTAAAATAATTTTATTGTAATTTTACCGATATCTTATTGGGCTCATTTCTGGAGGTGGAAATTGTATTTTAGATGTGGTCAGCATCATTATATTTTAGATGTGGTCAGCATCATTATATTTTAGATGTGGTCAGCATCATTGTATTTTAGATGTGGTCAGCATCATTATATTTTAGATGTGGTCAGCATCATTGTATTTTAGATGTGGTCAGCATCATTATATTTTAGATGTGGTCAGCATCATTGTATTTTAGATGTGGTCAGCATCATTATATTTTAGATGTGGTCAGCATCATTATATTTTAGATGTGGTCAGCATCATTATATTTTAGATGTGGTCAGCATCATTATATTTTAGATGTGGTCAGCATCATTGTATTTTAGATGTGGTCAGCATCATTATATTTTAGATGTGGTCAGCATCATTATATTTTAGATGTGGTCAGCATCATTATATTTTAGATGTGGTCAGCATCATTATATTTTAGATGTGGTCAGCATCATTATATTTTAGATGTGGTCAGCATCATTATATTTTAGATGTGGTCAGCATCATTATATTTTAGATGTGGTCAGCATCATTATATTTTAGATGTGGTCAGCATCATTATATTTTAGATGTGGTCAGCATCATTGTATTTTAGATGTGGTCAGCATCATTATATTTTAGATGTGGTCAGCATCATTGTATTTTAGATGTGGTCAGCATCATTGTATTTTAGATGTGGTCAGCATCATTTTTTGGGGCCGTTTTGTCACCAGAACTGAGCTTCTCAAACAGTATGATTATATGTCTCTCTGAAATTAAACTTTCAAGTAATAGATTTTAAACAAATACATGTCTGTCATTGAACAACCCCATGACATGATTAGCTACACCTGGAAGGTGACCATTTGGACAGTTCTGCATTATTTCTTCAGCAGCTGAGTTCATTACATCATTATTATACATTATCTGCAGTCCGGGGATGGCACATGTTGAATGGATGTGTCCTACCAAATGAAGGATTGGAACAGTCCCCCATCTGAACTGTCCAAATGGCGATCGTCGGGGATACCTTCCAGGGGTCGCTGGCTATCAACAGGCAATAACTCTGGAAGAAATAATAATGAATAACGTTCTCTAATGCAGCAGTGGAATCCTTTTCAAGAGGCAGATGATCATCGTAGGTTGGAGGGAACAAGACAGGATCAAGGTCTGCAGCAGCCAGGAGGAAAGATTGTGTCACTAACCCGGGCCCGAGGACAAAGACAAAGAGGCTGAGCATGCAGGACAAACTGGCCATGGAATTTCATGAGCACAAACTAATGTATTTAAAAGAATAGCATGATATGAAGATGTGAATCCTTCATGTTGAGTTGTCTATGAAGGAGGAGGAGAGAAACAGGAAGCAGTAGCAGTACCAATGTTCTTCTCAAACCAGCACCAGTTTCGGGGTCCCAATATTTCCATTTGTGAATTAAAAAGCTTTTTGTTACCAATCCATGGCTATTTCTTCAATCATTTGAGATCTCTTTGTTGTGAGAAGTGTTGCATAGCAAAAGCATCTCTGCAGGCTAGTCCATTTCTGTCATTGTCTGCCTCAACCATGAGAACATGGGGGTCATCCTCATCTCTAATGTGAGGATCTGGGCAGCCATGCTGTTTGAGGTTATAGATCTGGGCAGCTATGCTGGTTGAGGTCATAGATCTGGGCAGCCATGCTGTTTGAGGTCATGGATCTGGGCAGCCATGCTGTTTGAGGTCATGGATCTGGGCAGCCATGCTGTTTGAGGTCATGGATCTGGGCAGCCATGCTGTTTGAGGTTATAGATCTGGGCAGCCATGTTGTTTGAGGTTATAGGTCTGGGCAGCTATGCTGTTTGAGGTCATGGATCTGGGCAGCCATGCTGTTTGAGGTTATAGATCTGGGCAGCCATGCTGTTTGAGGTCATGGATCTGGGCAGCCATGCTGTTTGAGGTCATGGATCTGGGCAGCCATGCTGTTTGGGGTCATGGATCTGGACAGCCATGCTGGTTGAGGTTATAGATCTGGGCAGCCATGCTGTTTGAGGTTATAGATCTGGGCAGCCATGCTGTTTGAGGTCATGGATCTGGACAGCCATGCTGTTTGAGGTTATAGATCTGGACAGCCATGCTGTTTGAGGTTATAGATCTGGGCAGCCATGCTGTTTGAGGTCATGGATCTGGACAGCCATGCTGTTTGAGGTCATGGATCTGGACAGCCATGCTGGTTGAGGTCATAGATCTGGGCAGCCATGCTGGTTGAGGTCATAGATCTGGGCAGCCATGCTGGTTGAGGTTATAGATCTGGGCAGCCATGCTGTTTGAGGTTATAGATCTGGGCAGCCATGCTGTTTGAGGTTATAGATCTGGACAGCCATGCTGTTTGAGGTTATAGATCTGGACAGCCATGCAATTTGAGGTCATGGATCTGGACAGCCATGCTGGTTGGGGTCATGGATCTGGGCAGCCATGTTGTTTGAGGTCATAGATCTGGGCAGCCATGCTGGTTGAGGTTATAGATCTGGGCAGCCATGCTGGTTGGGGTCATGGATCTGGGCAGCCATTTTGTTTAAGGTCATAGATCTGGGCAGCCATGCTGGTTGAGGTTATAGATCTGGGCAGCCATGCTGTTTGAGGTTATAGATCTGGGCAGCCATGCTGTTTGAGGTTATAGATCTGGACAGCCATGCTGTTTGAGGTTATAGATCTGGGCAGCCATGTTGTTTGAGGTCATGGATCTGGACAGCCATGCTGGTTGAGGTCATGGATCTGGGCAGCCATGCTGTTTGAGGTTATAGATCTGGGCAGCCATGTTGTTTGAGGTCATGGATCTGGACAGCCATGCTGGTTGAGGTTATAGATCTGGGCAGCCATGCTGTTTGAGGTTATAGATCTGGGCAGCCATGCTGTTTGAGGTTATAGATCTGGACAGCCATGCTGTTTGAGGTTATAGATCTGGGCAGCCATGTTGTTTGGGGTCATGGATCTGGACAGCCATGCTGTTTGGGGTCATTGTGGAGCACTGCTATTACAGTTATGACAATGCAGCATCTTTTTGGTTGAAAGCACAATGTGTTTCTGAGACACTGGAAACGATTCTTTCATACACCAAACATGCGCTCCACTACACCTCTGGTGTAGATATGAACTTGGTTGTACCGTTGTTGCTCAGGTCCTATTGCGTGAAGATATGGGGTGAACAAGAAGTTAGTCTGTGCATAGCCACTGTCACCAAGTATGATTCTACTATGTTGTCCTCCTTCAAGCTGCGCATACAAAGAGGAGTTTTGGAAAATCCTTGAGTCATGAGTTGCACCTTTCAAACGTGCAACAATGTTGGAGAACTGCAAATTGGAAGTGTACGTTTACTGAGAACCAGTTTTTATGATTCCTGTGCTCTGCTGTAGAGGGACACTTACTGGGAATATGACACCCATCTATATAGTCAATGACTCCAGGGAAGATCCCATATTCATAGAACTCTACCTGGTAGTTGTCTTGGGCAGCAGCAGCATCAGGGAACTTGATGGAATTGTGTTTCAGTTCACATATAGCATTACAGACTTGTGGCCTATTCTGATACAGTCGGTTCACTTACACTACACAAATCTCCTGTTTCACGATAGAAAGTTCCAGATGCCAAAAAACATCAAGGTGATCAATACTTGTAGGAAAGGAGGGATGGGTCGTCCCCTAAGAGAGTCAGGAGAAATCCTTGGCTCAAGCAAACAAATTATGTCACCTGCATTTTCTTTGTACATACAGAAACGGTCTCGAAAACAGAATGAATCAAACTCATTCAGTGGATGATTCTGTCTATAACCGCCCTTCTGTCTGGCATTGGAGGTGCTCTTTGATCATCATTGAAATAGTCCAGATAACCCATTTACCTCCATTGCCAAGGTCAACCTTGGGGCTAACATCCATTATTATTATTATGAAGTTAAAGCTACTTCTGACCAGGTTTAGTTTAAGACGTCACTTAGATCTAGACTAATCGTCCTTCTGGAGATCAGACTTTTTCAATCTGGTCTGAGACTATTTTAAAACATGTCCGAGGAATGCTATTTCAGTTAGTCCAGTTAAATAGTAGATTATAGGTGAACAAGACATTGAACATACATAGACCCTTAAATTATGTGTCCTCAATGTAATCTAAAAATCTCACATTAGCTGGTAGAACTGACAAAATGAATCATAGAGGTCTTATAACATTTTCCATTCTACAAGTCCATTGTTTTGGCTCATGTCTCTTTATATTCATATACCCTGGGGGCTATGTCGCTTCTGATCTGTCATGTTTCTTTATATTCATATACCCTGGGGGCTATGTCGCTTCTGATCTGTCATGTCTCTTTATATTCATATACCCTGGGGGCTATGTCGCTTCTGATCTGTCATGTCTCTTTATATTCATATACCCTGGGGGCTATGTAGCTTCTGATCTGTCATGTTTCTTTATATTCATATACCCTGGGGGCTATGTCGCTTCTGATCTGTCATGTTTCTTTATATTCATATACCCTGGGGGCTATGTCGCTTCTGATCTGTCATGTTTCTTTATATTCATATACCCTGGGGGCTATGTCGCTTCTGATCTGTCATGTTTCTTTATATACATATACCCTGGGGGCTATGTCGCTTCTGATCTGTCATGTTTCTTTATATTCATATACCCTGGGGGCTATGTCGCTTCTGATCTGTCATGTCTCTTTATATTCATATACCCTGGGGGCTATGTCGCTTCTGATCTGTCATGTTTCTATATATTCATATACCCTGGGGGCTATGTCGCTTCTGATCTGTCATGTTTCTTTATATTCATATACCCTGGGGGCTATGTCGCTTCTGATCTGTCATGTCTCTTTATATTCATATACCCTGGGGGCTATGTCGCTTCTGATCTGTCATGTCTCTTTATATTCATATACCCTGGGGGCTATGTCGCTTCTGATCTGTCATGTTTCTTTATATTCATATACCCTGGGGGCTATGTCGCTTCTGATCTGTCATGTTTCTATATGTTCATATACCCTGGGGGCTATGTCGCTTCTGATCTGTCATGTTTCTATATATTCATATACCCTTGGGGCTATGTAGCTTCTGATCTGTCATGTTTCTATATATTCATATACCCTGGGGGCTATGTAGCTTCTGATCTGTCATGTTTCTATATATTCATATACCCTGGGGGCTATGTCGCTTCTGATCTGTCATGTTTCTTTATATTCATATACCCTGGGGGCTATGTAGCTTCTGATCTGTCATGTTTCTATATATTCATATACCCTGGGGGCTATGTCGCTTCTGATCTGTCATGTTTGGAGTTGTGTTGCTCTGTTATGTGGACACTTACATTTTTATTTCCAGTTGTGTCACCCTGGTCGTGTCAGTATACAGTAACTTTAAAAAGCAACCATTTCCACTCAAAACCAACTTCTCATTTATAAAACAGCCTATGTGGCATCAGTATGAGTCAGAAACATTTATGCTACCATCAAAATTGACTCGAAAGTGTAAATAGGATAACTTTGGTCATAGAGAGTGTAGAGAGTGTTCCAGAGTAGAGAGTGTTCCAGAGTAGAGAGTGTTGCAGAGTAGAGAGTGTTCCAGAGTAGAGTGTTCCAGAGTAGAGAGTGTTGCAGAGTAGAGAGTGTTCCAGAGTAGAGAGTGTTGCAGAGTAGAGAGTGTTCCAGAGTAGAGTTTTTTTTTTCGGGGGGGAGGGAATGCCCCAGACGCCCCTACTGGCTTCGGCCTAAGCCCACAACGTCTTCAAATCCTAGAAATGCCCGGGGACAGGCCACACTCCAGCCACCGCTACAACCATCGCCACCGACTACCACTACTGCTACTGCAACCGCTGGGGAGAGAGGAGCTGCTATCCCTGGAGAGAGAGGAGCTGCTACCTCTGGGGAGAGAGGAGCTGCTACCCCTGGGGAGAGAGGAGCTGCTATCCCTGGAGAGAGAGGAGCTGATACCTCTGGGGAGAGAGGAGCTGCTACCCCTGGGGAGAGAGGAGCTGCTATCCCTGGAGAGAGAGGAGCTGATACCTCTGGGGAGAGAGGAGCTGCTACCCCTGAGGAGAGAGGAGCTGCTATCCCTGGATAGAGAGGAGCTGCTACCTCTGGGGAGAGAGGAGTTGCTACCTCTGGGGAGAGAGGAGCTGCTACCCCTGGGGAGAGAGGAGCTGCTATCCCTGGAGAGAGAGGAGCTGCTACCTCTGGGGAGAGAGGAGTTGCTACCTCTGGGGAGAGAGGAGCTGCTACCTCTGGGGAGAGAGGAGCTACTACCCCCATGGGGAGAGAGGAGCTGCAACCCCCATGGGGAGAGAGGAGCTACTACCCCCATGGGGAGAGAGGAGCTACTACCCCCATGGGGAGAGAGGAGCTGCAACCCCCATGGGGAGAGAGGAGCTACTACCCCCATGGGGAGAGAGGAGCTGCTATCCCTGGGGAGAGAGGAGCTGCTACCTCTGGGGAGAGAGGAGCTGCAACCCCCATGGGGAGAGAGGAGCTGCAACCCCCATGGGGAGAGAGGAGCTACTACCCCCATGGGGAGAGAGGAGCTGCTACCTCTGGGGAGAGAGGAGTTGCTACCTCTGGGGAGAGAGGAGCTGCTACCTCTGGGGAGAGAGGAGCTACTACCACCATGGGGAGAGAGGAGTTGCTACCCCCATGGGGAGAGAGGAGCTGCTACCCCCATGGTGAGAGAGGAGCTGCTACCCCCATGGTGAGAGAGGAGCTGCTACCCCCATGGTGAGAGAGCAGTTGCTACCCCCATGGGGAGAGAGGAGTTGTTACCCCCATGGTGAGAGAGCAGTTGCTACCCCCATGGGGAGAGAGGAGTTGTTACCCCCATGGGGAGAGAGGAGCTGCAACCCCTGGGGAGAGAGGAGCTGCAACCCCTGGAGAGAGAGGAGCTGCTACTTTGAGAGACTGCAACCCTGCTCGAGAAGAGCTTAATGATTGGTGATTGTTGGGACAAGTTTGGCAGGAGCTTCAGTGATGAAGATTGCTCAACTTGCTGATGTTTCACAATATGCGATGGCTGTTTCAGTCATCAGGTCTCAACCCAATTCAACACTTATGGAAGATTCTGGAGAAGCGCTATCAACAAAACACCAAATGGTGGAATTTCTTGTGGAAGAATGTCACATCCTTCGAATAGAGTTCTAGACACTTGTAGAATGTATGCCAAGGAGCACTATAAAGAGAGAGGGAGTGGGAGAGAGAACAGGCAGAACCTGATATGTAAATGAGTAGAGCAAATGAAAGGAACTTTCGACGACCAAATGATCATTCCAGACTCTGCTTCTGTTGAGAGAGATTAAAGGTAAGATGACAATTGTTATGTGTATTCATATAGTTGATGATATTATGTGTATTCATATTGTTGATGATATTGTTATGTGTATTCATATAGTTGATGATATTGTTATGTGTTTTCATATAGTTGATGATATTGTTATGTGTATTCATATTGTTGATGATATTGTTATGTGTATTCATATAGTTGAGGATATTGTTGTGTATTCATATAGTTGAGGATATTGTTGTGTATTCATATAGTTTATGATATTGTAATGTTTATTTATATAGTTGACTAACAACAACTTACACTTCCTCAAAACATGTGGTGTGTGTTCATTAGTGTCCACCATAGCAAAACATTTGGCAACGGAGACTGTTTAGGTCACGTTGTACAGCATTTGGAATAAACCGTTTATTTAACATTTTAAAACTCTTGGCTGTGGTGTAAACTAATGAATATGACCCAGGTAGGTCATACCTCGGCTGTTGATGTCTGCCTGATAAGGAAACTATCATGCAAGCTAGATGTACTGGTTTTCTGAAGCTAGCCAGCTTCAGTTAGCTTCACAATCCAGCTCAGGCCACATCCATCAGAATATACAGAGTGCTAGTCATCAGGAACGTGCTCTCTCAGCAGAACAGAACATATCTCAATCACTTGACAAATTAAGACCCTACATCTGTACTAAGAATATTACTTGGTAATTTGGTGCTGCTAGTGATAGACAACATTTAGAGACAGAATACAGACAGAGGAGTTTACACAAAGTTTAGGTACAACCTTATACACAACTGGGTAGAGTGAGCATAGAGCTATAAGAGAATGAGCAGTGGATATACACATATACAGCACAGTGAGTATACAGTGTATATACACATATACAGTACAGTGAGTATACAGTTGATATACACATATACAGCACAGTGAGTATACAGTTGATATACACATATACAGCACAGTGAGTATACAGTGGATAAGCACATATACAGTACAGTGAGTATAGGGTGGATACACACATATACAGCACAGTGAGTATACAGTTGATATACATTGGCTATACAAATATACAGTGCAGTGGGTATAGAGTTGATATACAGTGGATGTACACATTTACAGTATCAGTATAAATATATCTAAGATAGATGAACTGAGTGCAAATGAAGTATAGTGCAGTTATCTAGTGTACAGATCAGAGGTGGCTTGATGTGGGGTGCAGCTTAGAGTGTATAGTCCTTTAGTCTCTATGGGCCAGATGGCCTGTTGGTGAGGGCCAGATGGCCTGTTGGTGAGGGCCAGATGGCCTGTTGGTGAGGGCCAGATGGCCTGTTGGTGAGGGCCAGATGGTCTGTTGGTGAGGGCCAGATGGCTTGTTGGTGAGGGCCAGATGGCCTGTTGGTGAGGGCCAGATGGCCTGTTGGTGAGGGCCAGATGGCCTGTTGGTGAGGGCCAGATGGCCTGTTGGTGAGGGCCAGATGGCCTGTTGGTGAGGGCCATATGGCCTGTTGGTGAGGGCCAGATGGCCTGTTGGCGAGGGCCAGATGGCCTGTTGGTGAGGGCCAGATGGCCTGTTGGCGAGGGCCAGATGGCCTGTTGGTGAGGGCCAGATGGCCTGTTGGTGAGGGCCAGATGGCCTGTTGGTGAGGGCCAGATGGCCTGTTGGTGAGGGCCAGATGGCCTGTTGGTGAGGGCCAGATGGCCTGTTGGTGAGGGCCAGATGGCCTGTTGGTGAGGGCCAGATGGCCTGTTGGTGAGGGCCACAGCACTGGGAAGGAATACTTTTTAATGTACATGGCTGTATCAGGAGGACAGGATTCTCTTTTGACCCTTCTTGTTTAACCATTTGACATATTTTATGCACTGTTGTTCAGGCTGGTTTAATGAGTTCCATATAACAGGCTACTTCATCTGCAAGAAAACAGGTGGCAGCACCAGTGATCATCAGCAGTTATGTGATTTCATGATATGAATTTAAAAGTACGTTTGTAGCCTATGCAGTTACAATACGGTTGTTGAAACTGTGGAAGACATTTATTTGCAATATTAGAAGTCGGATAAATGTATTATATTTGAAGGAAAGACGGGCATAGAACTATTACAGAACTATCATAGAACTGTTATATTTAATAGTCGAGTTAGTTTGATACAGTGCATAAAGTATTACAGAACTATCATAGAACTGTTATATTTAATAGTCGAGTTAGTTTGATACAGTGCGTTCGGAAAGTATTACAGAACTATCATAGAACTGTTATATTTAATAGTTGAGTTAGTTTGATACAGTGCATTCGGAAAGTATTACAGAACTATCATAGAACTGTTATATTTAATAGTCGAGTTAGTTTGATACAGTGCATTCGGAAAGTATTCAGACCTCTTAACTTTTTCCACATGTTGTTAAGTTATTCTAAAATGTATTAAATAGTTTTTTCCCCTCGTCAATATACACACAATACCGCATAATGACGCAGTAAAAACTGATTTCTAGACATTTTTGCTTCACCATACGGATGGTGCCAGGTTTCCTCCAGATGTAACGCTTTGCATTCAGCCCAATAGTTCAATCTTGGTTTCATCAGAGCGGATCATCTTGTTTCTCATGGTCTGAGAGTCCTTTAGGTGCCTTTTGGCAAACTCCAAGCGGGCTGTCATGTGCCTTTTACTGAGGAGTGGCTTCCATCTGGCCACTCTACCATAAAGGCCTGAATGGGGGAGTGCTGCATCTCCACAGAAGTTGTCTGGACCTCATGGCCTGGTTTTTGCTCTGACTTGCACTGTCAACTGTGGAACCTTATATAGACAGGTGTGTGGCTTTCCAAAGCATGTCCAGTAAATTGAATTTACCACAGGTGGACTCCAATCAAGTTGTAGAAACAGCTCAAGGATGATCAATGGAAACAGGATGTCAATTTTGAGTCTAACAGCAAAGGGTCAAACGACCACCCCTCATCACTGTCAAACGCTCCCTAAAACACTTCAGCGAGCAGGCCTTTCTAATCGACCTGGCCCGGTTATCCTGGAAGGACATTGACCTCATCCCGTCAGTAGAGGATGCCTGGTTATTCTTTAAAGTGATTTCCTCACAATCATAAATAAGCATGTCCCTTTCAAAAAATGTAGAACCAGGAACAGATATAGCCAGTGGTTCACTCCAGGCCTGACTGCCCTTGACCAGCACAAAAACATCCTGTGGCGTACTGAATTAGAATTGAATAGCCTCCGCAATATGCAACTTTTCAGGGAAGTTAGGGACCAGTACACACAGTCAGTTAGGAAAGCAAAGGCTAGCTTTTTCAAACAGAAATTTACATCCTGCAGCACAAACTCCAAAAAGCTCTGGGACACTGTAAAGTCCATGGAGAATAAGAACACCTCCTCCCAGCTGCCCACTGCACTGAGGATAGGAAACATTGTCACCACTGATAAATCCATGACAATCGAGAATTTCAATAAGCATTTTTCTACGGCTGGCCATGCTTTCCACCTGGCCACCCCTACCCCGGTCAACAGCCTTGCACACCCCACAGCAACTTGCCCAAGCCTTCCCCATTTCACCTTCTCCCAAATTCAGTCAGCTGATGTTCTGAAAGAGCTGCAAAATCTGGACCCCTACAACTCAGCAGGATGAGACAATCTGGATCCTCTCTTTCTAAAATTATCAGCCGAAATTGTTATAACCCCTATTACTAGCCTGTTCAACCTCTCTTTTGTATCGTCTGAAATCCCCAAAGATTGGAAAGCTGCCGCGGTCATCTCCCTCTTCAAAGGGGGAGACACTAGACCCTAACTGCTACAGACCTATATCCATCCTGCCCTGCCTATCTAAGGTATTCGAAAGACAAGTTAACAAACAGATCACTGACCATTTCGAATCCCACCGTACCTTCTCCGCTATGCAATCTGGTTTCCGAGCCGGTCACGGGTGCACCTCAGCCACGCTCAAGGTACTAAACGATATCATAACCTCCATTGGTAAGAGACAATACTGTGCAGCTGTATTCATCGACCTGGCCAAGGCTTTGGACTCTGTCAATCACCTCTTTCTTATCGGCAGACTCAACAGCCTTGGTTTCTCAAATGACTGCCTCTCCTGGTTCACCAACTACTTCTCAGATAGAGTTCAGTGTGTCAAATCGGAGGGCCTGTTGTCCGGACCTCTGGCAGTCTCTATGGGGGTGCCACAGGGTTCAATTCTCAGGTCGACTCTTTTCTCTGTATTCATCAAATATGTCGCTCTAGCTGCTGGTGATTCTCTGATCCACCTCTACGCAGACGATACCAATCTTTATACTTCTGGCCAATCTTTGGATACTGTGTTAACTAACCTCCAGACGAGCTTCAATGCCATACAACTCTCCTTCTGTGGCCTCCAACTGCTCTTAAATGCATGTAAAACTAAATGCATGCTTTTCAACCGATCGCTACCAGCACCTGCCCGCCCGTCCAGTATCACTACTCTGGACGGTTATGATTTAGAGTATGTGGACAACTACAAATACCTAGGTGTCTGGTTAGATTTTAAACTCTCCTTCAAGACTCACATTAGGCATCCAAAATGAAAATCTAGAATCGGCTTCCTATTTCGCAACAAAGCATCCTTCACTCATGCTGCCAAACATACCCTCGTAAAACCGACTATCCTACCGATCCTTGACTTCGGCGATGTCATTTACAAAATAGCCTCCAACACTCTACTCAGCAAATTGGATGCAGTCTATCACAGTGCCATCCGTTTTGTCACCAAAGCCCCATATACTACCCACCACTGCGACCTGTATGCTCTCGTTTTTTTATTCAGATTCGTTTAGAAAATAACAGATTGATAGATAATAGCTTACTTTTAATGAATAAAAATAAGTGTGAGATATGACCTTGTGTTGCTGCACTGTCTATAACTACCTTAACAAACTGTGACTTATTATTATTATTATTATTATTGACAGTTAACATGGAGAAGTGATGCCACAACTACATGTGATTGCATTAAATCACCAGACTGTTTGGATGTGTCTGATAGTAAATGTTTTATTTCTAAGATATAATGAATAGTAGAGATCATTTGACATTCAATAATTCGTTGTCACTGTGTTAACCACAACCAACATGCTGGGTCTCTGTTTAGGGGTCAGTGCTCTAAAATGAGTGTCTCTGCGGAACATGACACCACAGCTAAGAGGTGAGATGACACACATTTTAAATAATTTATGAACAGTTTATTTCCAAAACGCTATTTCCACAAAAAAAAGGTAATCATAAATTATTTATTTTTGTTACCTTAAATTTTTTGATGTGTATGAAAATGCTTGTTTTTTTGTAAAATGCTATATCTCCATTGTTTAGCTGTAATTGAATGTTTATATTCTGTATATTTGACTGTGATATGTGGTTGTCTCACTTAGCAATCTTAAAATGAATGCACAAATCGAAACATTTGACCCATTTTCTCACAGCAGGAAAATAATCCTACAGCATCAGGAAATGTAAATTATTATGGGTTTTATAATGAATGGACAGGGGTTGATACACTTTTTTCAATCAAGTCTGAAATCGAAATTGGAAATTAGGAACTTTAGAAGCCTTTTTAACCCTCGGAAAACACTACAAGTTCGCATTGCCGGCTGTGTAGGACAATTTGTGCAACAACAGGATTATCAAACTAAGATACGGCAACTGTACTGTATGAATGGAAGCAATTTTTCGTGTCAAATCGCCAGTTGGCAAGCCATCCCTTATTGGAATAATTGACACATAAACAAATATTACAGTAATTCAGTGTGGTAATTCAGTGATAATTCTACTTCCAGTGCTCTCTGCATTGCACATAGCATAAAGAGGGAAAACATTACAGATACAAATCAATACATAATAAATAAGGTTGTCGAAACAATAATTATATCGCTAGAGCAGTAAAAAGTATACATACATATACACAAACACATATGTATACACTGTATATACACATACAAACATACATAAACATATACAGATAAATAAATCCAGAAAAATTAAACCGAAGGAATTTGAACCCAGTCTGGCACAAGAGAAGATTCATATGGGAGACAAGCCTATACACAATATATATACACACGTACCATTTACCACATAGAAACGAAATATCTTTATCATTTAATTATAGCTATCACGTTTTATTTTATTCCAGGATTTATCTAAATATTCCGCAAACGGAAATACACAACGGGGAGAAAAACATTTCAGTCTCTCCTCATGGCTCAGCCACATAATTCCAGTGTATATCTGGTGTGCTTTCTGGAATAAGAGCATACATGTGTGGTAGAAAGGGCAATAGAGGATGAAATGAGTATCATTCTCTATTTCTTCGAGGTCACAATAGTTACATAATCTTTCCTCATTCCAATTTCACCACAATACCTACCTGTTTCAAGACATGGAGGCAATATCCCTGATGTTACCTGTGCACATAAAGATCTCCTGCTTTTAGGTAGGTTATACTTAATGTCCCTCTCACACACAAATTCACTCTTAATCAAACAAAAAGTTTTAACTTTGGGTTCATGATTAATCTTCTTTTGCCAAATAATTTATAAACATAGCAAACAAAGTTGGTGATAAGGCGTCTCCTATCTGTACGATATTCATTAACACGCACACAAGCAATTGGTACTGTAACGGCTTTCTTCCTGGGAAGGAGAGGAGGACCAAAATGCAGCGTGGTTAGAGTTCATGTTATTTTAATAAGGTAACTCAACATGAACAGAATACAAAACAATAGACGTGAAAACCGAAACAGTCCTAACTGGTGCAGAAAACACAAAGACAGGAAACAACCACCCACAAACCCCAACACAAAACAAAGCTACCTAAATATGGTTCCCAATCAGAGACAATGACGAACACCTGCCTCTGATTGAGAACCATATCAGGCCAACCACAGAAACAGACAAGCTAGACACACAACATAGAATGCCCACCCAGCTCACGTCCTGACCAACACTAAAACAAGGAAAACACACAATGGTCAGAACGTGACAGGTTTTTTGTAAAGAGACTGGATTGCGTGATACAATTTCCCATCAACCCCTGTATTTAACAAACTATAGGCTAAAATATCCTTAAACAATTTAAAGGAAATGCAACCAAATACTAATTGAGTGTGTGAAACTTCTGACCTATTGGGAATGTGATGAAAGAAATAAAAGCTGAAATAAATAATTATCTCTACTATTATTCTGACATTTAACATTCTTAAAATAAAGTGGTGATCCTAACTGACCTAAGACAGGGAATGTTTTACTGGGATTAAATGTCAGGAATTGTGAAAAAATGTGGTTAAATGTATTTGGCTAAGGTGTATGTAAACTTCCGACTTCAAGTGTATAAGAATGTTCTAACACTGTATTGTCCAGTTTAGTTCTCAGGGAACATATATCTTTATAAAAGTTATTCTTTAAAATATGCCGCATTTTTGTTACCTGAGAACAAACTAGCAAACCCCTTCTCCCACTTCTTAAGAACCTGTGTAATATCAGAGTTCAGCCCCCCTGCTCTTCCCAGACTTCATTGGAATTTTCTTACGTCGTTTTGGTCCTAACTTGTTTATTTGGCTTCAAAACTGTTGAGGATTTCTTGTCTGTATCTCCTTAAAGTGTAGTAACTGCTCTCTCTGATATCTCCATTTGAATAGGCGCAGTCTTTTATCAAACATATGCTGTTGTTTCTTAAATTCCTTCCTAAAATGTTCTCTTATATTCCTATCTTTACACTGTACTAAGTACTCAGCCTTGCGCAATACTGACCATAGACACCTAACTCATCATTCCAGTAAGGCGTGTTCGGCTTGTAAACTTTCCTGGACTTCGGGGCGTATTCTTTATTCGCATCGTTGTTCCCCATTTCAGAATATATGATATCACAAAATGTTTCATATCACACATATACATTTATAGGCGGTAGGTAGCCTAACTGTTAGAGCGTTGGGCCAGTAACCGAAAGGTTGCTGTTTCGAATACCCGAGACGACAATGTGAAAAAACCTGTTGAGGTGTCCTTTAGCAAGGCACTTAACCATCATGTTCTCCAGGGGCGCCGTACTACTATGTCTGACCTGTAGGTAGGCTGTCAATGTAAATAAGAATTTGTTCTTATCTGACTTGCCTCTGTAAATAAAAGTTTAAAAAAATCCAATGTATCTTTGCAGAGTTTCGATGTGTTCCACCAGAGCTCTTACATGCCATTTCAGAACATAGAAAGTAATTTGGCATATTTATGTTCTTACATGTAGGCCTGCCTATACGTGGTATTTATCTTTAGCCCCGAATGATGCACAGTAATACCTAGTTGAGAAAGTTCAACAGAAAATATCATAAATAAAAGAGAATGATCAGGAAGTCTACTTTTTTCTCCAATTAAGTCAAAACATCGGCATTCTTCAACCATCTGGTTAGGGGGTAACACCTTACATTCCCAAAAAGTTTCTAGACAGTCGTGGAGGGTAACTATATAGTCCACTACAGCTTTTCCTTTGCCAAATATGGATGTAAAGTTATCGCTTAAGGGGCATATCCTTCCATTAATAATAGACATTTTAGAATCGCTGAAAGAATTCTAACAGGGTTTCCCCATGATGATTAGCACAGTCATCCAAAGCAACACGCGATGGAATATCATCAATGTCTATCATTTATATAGTAACCTAACCTCCCAATTACACTGTTAAGATCCCCACATATGTAAATAGCACCTGATTCTGTATATAGGTATACTTGACTATGACTATAGAAGGGGGATGCATCTCTACCCCATGTGGACTGCTCAGGAGGCAAAAAGAATGAAAACACAACAAAACAATAATCTGACACCCTATGTTCAAAGCGCAAAACCATAATTCCTTCTATGGCTGTTTTGATCGTTTAAATGTAATATGTAGCATGCACCACGCAGAGAGAACGGTCGCTATGTATGTCCTTGTAGTATGTGTCGATATTGATAGGATCGAAAGAAAGGGATCGCTGCTCTCAGCTTTCTACATTCTCAATCTTTCCTTAACATTATCATTATTTCACAAAACTGACAACGGATCAGCTCCTAGAGAGATATTACCACCTACGGCTGCAAACATTGAGGCGGCTTATTCTATCTAATGCGACCTCATAAAAATGCATTAAATCACGGATTTGGCACGTCATTGTGCACGTGTTAGGCTACACATCATGAAATATATTGAGACAAATTAGAGACCGTAGTCAACAAGTAGCAAAATAGAACTCAATTGATAGACCATGAAATGTATTTCGATATGATTGAAATAGGCCTAGCCTACTGTCTATATTTTGATACATTAATGCAGTCATCTCTGTTTTAATTTGAATAACATTTTTCTACGTCACTTGTTTATATCAATTGCAAAGACATTGGCAACTTTGTATTTGTAGTCAACTTTGCTCTAAAGTTATCGGTGGTCACAGATAGACAGATAAACAATGTGATTTTATGTTTAGCAGAAATCTTCTGCGTATACATTGGCACAGGAGGGCAAAACAAGTATCCAACGACTCACTTAGCTGTTCTGATTGATCTGAGGCAAGCGTTAGATTATAAACGTGTTCAAGTGCAACGTTAATATTGATGGTTTGGGGAATTAACTTTGAGAATCTTTGCGAAACTGGGCCCTGGTTAAGAGCATCTGCTAAATGACTCAAATGTAAATTGTAAATATTTACATACAGATCTCATATTTCTTTATTTAATTATATATATTAAATATATAAATATATATATTGATGTCACTAATTCATAATTTGTACAGTTCTTTATTAAACATTCAGTTATTTGTTACATTTGACTGTGTTAAACATAGCAGTACCACTTATTTCTCTGAGAGTGAGGCAGATATTTAGCAAAAAAACAATTGTTTTTATAATTTCTTTAAACAATGACAGCTAATTTACCAACATTTCTGAAATTGGATATATAGCATTTTGGAATTGAACTTTTCTTATGTTTCACCATCTGAGCTCAGAGAGATGTAATGTTTGTCTCTGTTGTGTTGAAGCCCAATCAAGCAGGAGGGACCAGCCTCCACTGTACCCAGCTGTGTGTCTATGAAGAGTGACCGGTCTATGGAACCTCCTATATATTTTAGACAGGGAGACATTTCTACTGAACAAAGGTAAGAATAACTCATGGGTCATGGTCAGTGAGTTAAACAACACTGTCTCTCTTCATTTCTCCTCTCAAATGTTCAAATGACTTTTGTTGTTTTCATAACATTCAGGCTAATCCTTTTTTCCATTTCTTAGTCCTAAAACTATGTTAAACAAACACAACATTCCCTCTGTGTGTGTGTGTGTGTGTTTGTGTGTTTGTGTGTGTGTGTGCGCTCCCTGGAAAATCTCATGTTTTGTCCACAGAAACCAACAGGAGAGATCAGAGTCAGAGATTCTCAGTGGTCAGTCTTCACTAAGTCATCAAACAGACCTGACCTCCATATTCAGTGTATGTTGTCCTGTTATGTACATTTACTTTTGTTTACATCAAGTAAAGTTGATCTGTCAATCATTCATTAATGTGTTAATGAGAAAGCATTTCTTCTCTTGCTTAACTTATTAACTTAATTTATTTCAGTTGCTTGAAGAGAATATTATGACATTTGTGAAGAACGAGCTGAAGATGTTCAAGAGGATTCTTAATTCAGAACTCCCACAAGGCTTTGAGAGTCAGAAGCAGGATGAGGAAGTTGTGGATGCTGAAGATGAGAAGCAGGAGAGCAGTGCCAGAGAGGGGGCTCTGAAGATCGCACTGCACGTCCTGAGGAAAATGAACCAGAAGGAGCTTGCTGACACACTGGAGAAAAGTAAGACCTGTCTGCCTAATGTTGAATGTTGTTTTATAACAAACATATAAAAACTGTAGATAAAGTACAGCTAAAGTAGCTGTGTAACTCAATGATATTGTAGCAGCCTTAACACAACACCTAGTGGCCTCATCAAGTTGCAACGGAATGTGTTGTGTTGATGTATTTAGACAGAGAGAGGAGAGACAGAGAGGAGAGAGAGAGACAAAATATTAATGATACCATCAATAATAATAATAATAATAATAAGTCACACCAGTGTGTAATTCATTAAAAAAAAACATGTACACATTTCTACAGGCAGTTAAGAAAATAAATTATTATAAAGTACAACTTTATAACACATTCCTACCATACTGTAAGCATTAAAACAGACGTAATATTAATATCCTCTGTGTTCTTTCTTCATTCAGATGAGCTTGCTATGATTTGCCAATGTGAACTCAAATCTCATCTAAAGAAGAAGTTTCAATGTGTATTTGAGGGGATCGCTAAACAAGGAAACCCAACACTTCTCAATAAGGTCTACACAGAGCTCTACATCACAGAGGGTGGAACAGGAGAGGTCAATAATGAACATGAGCTGAGACAGATTGAGACAACAACCAGGAAACAAGCAAGACCAGAGACTGCAATCAAATGTAACAACATCTTCAAACCCTTAACTGGACAAGACAAACCTATCAGAACTGTGCTGACAAAGGGAGTCGCTGGCATTGGAAAAACAGTCTCTGTGCAGAAGTTCATTCTGGACTGGGCTGAAGGAAAAGCAAATCAGGATGTTCAATTTGTATTTTCATTCCCTTTTCGGGAGCTGAATTTAATGAAAGGGGAAAACCATACTTTGATTGAACTTCTCAATCACTTCTCAATGGAAACCAAAGAATCAAGAATCTCCAACTACAACAAGTACAAAGTTCTGTTCATCTTTGATGGTCTGGATGAGTGCCGACTGCCCCTAGACTTCCAGAAGAACAAGATATGTTGTGATGTCACAATGTCAACCTCAGTGGATGTTCTGCTGACAAACCTCATCAAGGGAAATCTGCTTCCCGCTGCTCTTCTCTGGATAACTACCCGACCTGCAGCAGCCAATAAGATCCCTTCAGGTTGTGTTGACCAGGTGACAGAGGTACGAGGGTTCAATGACCCACAGAAGGAGGAGTACTTCAGGAAGAGATTCAGTGATGATGACCTGGCCAGCAGAATCATCTCACACATAAAGACATCAAGGAGCCTCCACATCATGTGCCACATTCCAGTCTTCTGTTGGATTTCTGCAATAGTCCTTGAAGACATGCTGAAACATAAGAGAGAAGAGATGCCCAAGACTCTGACTGAGATGTACACACACCTTGTGGTGTTTTATACCAGACAGAAGAATGAAAAGTATCTTGGGAAAGAAGAGACAGGTCCAGATTTGAATAAAGAGAGCATTCTGTCACTGGGAAAACTGGCTTTTCAACAGCTTGTCAAGGGCAATCTGATTTTCTATGAAGAAGACCTGAAAGAGGCTGGAATCGATATCAATGAAGCCTCAGTGTACTCAGGATTGTGCACACAGCTCTTTAAAGAGGAATGTGGGCTGTACCAGGACAAGGTGTACTGCTTCGTGCATCTAAGCATTCAGGAGTTTCTGGCTGCTGTATATGTGCTCCTCTCATTCATCAACAACAATGAGAATCTAATGGTCAAACTGCATTCAACGAGTATTAACTTTTCTTCGCTATTCAGAGTCCAGCTTGAAGTTGCTTTCTACAAGAGTGCTGTGGATAAAGCCTTACAAAGTGAGAGGGGAAACCTGGACCTTTTCCTCCGCTTCCTTCTGGGCCTCTCACTGGAGTCCAATCAGAAGCACTTACGAGGTCTACCAACAGAGACAAGAAGTAGCTCACAGAGCCATGAAGAAACAGTCAAGTATATCAAGGAGAAGATCAGGGAGAATCCCTCTCCAGAGAGGTGCATCAATCTGTTCCACTGTCTGAATGAACTGAATGACCATTCTCTAGTGGAGGAGATTCAAAGCTACCTGAGCTCAGGAAGTCTCTCTAGAGCCAACCTGTCACATGCACAGTGGTCAGCTCTGGTCTTTGTGTTGCTGACTTCAGAGAAGGAGGTGGAAGTGTTTGACCTGAATAAATACTCCAGATCAGAGGAAGGTCTTCTGAGGCTGCTGCCAGTGGTCAAATCCTCCATAGCTGCTCTGTGAGTCCATATAATGACATTTAAGTTCTAATTATCAGGAAGATTATTCAGTTTAGAGAACAATATGTATTTTTGAACGTCATATTGAATCAATACATCGATGTTCACATTAGTATAACAATATGAACATACAATTTTAGGAGATGGAAGATGAATCTATATCTTGTTTTAAAGAATAAACCAAAAGCATCCACCGTTGTCCTTCTACACTACTGGTGTTAAATTAACACTGTGTTTGTGAAATCACTTTGTTAGGCTGTCAGGCTGTGGAGTCAAAGAGAAAGGCTGTGCTTCTCTGGTCTCAGCTCTGAGGTCAAACCCCTCACACCTGAGAGAGCTGGATCTTAGTAACAATGACCTGAAGGATTCAGGAGTGAAGCTGCTCTCTGCTGGACTGGGGAATCCACACTGTAAACTGGAGACTCTGAGGTCAGTATTCCTGTAGTTGGTCAACAAGTGGTAACTGTTCACCAGATCCACATGTGTTTACCAGGCACACATAGTCGACACCATATGTGTTTGGACAGTGAAGCTTACAGTTTTAAATGTTGCGGTATCGTCCAGCATTTTGGATTTGATATAGAATGTTTCATATTAGGCGACAGTACAGTGTGTTACCTTTTATTTCAGGGTAAAGGTGAGAGGTTAGCTTGTTTTGTTGTAGTCTCTGTAAAACTCTCACTCATTATTATTCATGATTCATACCTGATTTTCCTAATCATGGCATCATCAAATTATTTTACTAGTGTTTAGAAACATGTTATCTACTCACTTACACAGATGATTAATCCAGTCATCATCCACTATTCAAATCAAATAAAATCAAATAAAATTTTATTTGTCACATACACATGGTTAGCAGATGTTAATGCGAGTGTAGCAAAATGCTTGTGCTTCTAGTTCCGACAATGCAGTAATAACCAACAAGTAATCTAGCTAACAATTCTAGCTATTCAGTTACTATTGGGCAAAACACAACCCAAAACCCAACCACAACCAACTGCAAATGCAACCCACGAGTTTGGGACCAAATACTAAACTTGCGACAGTGGAGAATGTCACCTTTTTTTCAGTATTCATACATACCTGTTATACTGTTTAGAAATGTAAGCACTTTATATATCTAGTTCTCCCATTTGAATAATTCCTAATGATTCACTTATATTATATTAAAGTTGTCATAAGTGAAGTTTTTGGTCTCATATTCCTTGCCTGCTGTGATTACATCAAGCATGTGACTCCACACTTATTGAAGGCATTTGCTGTTTGATTTGGATGTGTTTTGGATGATGTTTTTCCCAATAGAAACGGAATAATAAATACCCTCCTGTCATTTTGGAGTCACTTCACTTGTATTGTCAGTAAGAACAGAAGATGTTTCTGAACACTTCTACATTAATGTGGATACAACCGTGACTAGGAATAATCATAGATGACTCATGAATGATGATGAATGACAAAGTTATAGAGGTTCAAAGCTCAGAAAAAATGCTATCCTCCCCTGTTATTGGTAGCACTTAGAGCTTAGCATGTTTTGTTGTAGCCTCTGTAACTTCCTCAATTAAAATGATTATTCATGAATCATTCCTGCTTTCCCTTAATCATGGCCCCATCAGGATTAGTTTAGTAGTTTTTAGAAACATGTTATCTACCCACTTAGGAATTAAAATTACTCCAGTCATCATCACAACCAAAACAAACTGCAAATGTAACCAACGAGTTTGAGTCACAAGCTTGATTTAGTCCTTGCATGCAAGAAATATGGGACCAAATACTAAGCTTTTAACCACTTTAATACACTGTGAGTGAATTTGTCTAAATACTTAAGACTTCTTCAAATGGGGGGACTAGATACATAAAGTGCTTTAATTTCTAAGCTGTGAAACATACCCTTTAATAAAAGGTGACATTATATACTGTCACCTCATATGAAACAATTGATCTCAAATCCCAAATGCTGGAGTATAGAGCCCAATTTAAAAATGTTATCTTCACTGTCAAAATAGATATGGTGTGGACTGTATACTTAATACAATCTAAATCTGATACCTCACTGTCAAAATAGATATGGTGTGGACTGTATACTCAGTACAATCTAAATTTGACACCTCACTGTCAAACTATATATATATACTATATATGGTCCAAACACACCAAGAAAGTTGTGAAGAGGGCACGACAACACCTATTCCCCATCAGGAGACTGAAAAGATTTGGCATGGGTCCTCAGATCCTCAAAAAGTTCTACAGCTGCACCATCAAGAGCATCATGACTGGTTGCATCAACCACTGGTATGGCAACTGCTCATCCTCCAACCGCAAGGCGCTACAGAGGGCAGTACGAACGGCCCAGTACATCACTGGGGCCAAGCGTCCTGCCATCCAGGGCCTCTATACCAGGCGATGTCAGAAGATGGCCCTTAAAATTCATAGACTGTTCTCTTTGCTACTGCATGGCAAGCGGTACTGGAGTGCCAAGTCTTCTTAAGGCTTCTTAACAGCTTCTACCCCCGAGCCACAGGACCACTGAACAGCTAATCAAATGGCCGCCCGGACTATTTGCATTTCTTTTAAATTACGATGCTGCTACTCGCTGTTTATTATCTATGCATAGTCACTTAACCCCTACCTACATTTACATATTACCTCAAATACCTCAACTAACCTGTAGCCCTGCACATTGACTATTTAGTAAATATTTTCTTAACTCTTAATTTTCTTAAAACTGCATTTTTGGATAAGGGCTTGAAAGTAAGTATTTCACGGTAAGCTCAACACCTGTTGTATTCAGCACATGTGACAAATACAATTTGATTCTATCTTCAACACCAAAGAATAGCAGAGTGATTTAAAAATTATTTTACTCTTTGCAGGCTGTCAGGCTGTGGAGTCACAGAGGAAGGCTGTGCTTCCCTGGTTTCAGCTCTGAAATCAAACCCCTCACACCTGAGAGAGCTGGATCTGAGTAACAATGACCTGAAGGATTCAGGAGTGAAGCTGCTCTCTGCTGGACTGGGGAATCCCCACTGTAAACTGGAGACTCTGAGGTCAGTATTCCTGTAGTTTGTCAACAAGTGATAACTATTCAACAGATCCACCACATGTGTTTACTAGGCACACATAGTGAACACTATATGTGTTTGGACAGTGAAGCTTACAGTTTGAAATGTGTCACTATGCTCCAGCATTTTGGATTTCAGATAGAATGTTTCACATTAGGTGAGACTAAAGAATGTCACCTTTTATTGGATGGTATTCATGCATATCTGTTTTTACCGTTTAGAAATTAAATCACTTTATGTATCTAGTTCTCCCATTTAAAGGGGGATTTTATTTGGACAAATTCACTTACAGTGTATTAAAGTTGTCAAAAGTGTAGTATTTAGTTCTGTAGGGCAGCCCGCGAAGTGAGTCTTCCTATCAACTGTATGTGTCATGTTGTCTTAAGAATTCAGCATTCTCTGTGTTGGTCTTGCCAACCCCTATTGTGACACTTCTGAGAAGCAGAGGTTACATCATGTAGGTCTGATATCTTATTGGAGATTAACTTTACAGTAATACGATTGGTCAACAACTCAGGTTTTGAATCCAAACTACTCAGGCACGCATAAAGGGGTCTAAGAGTCATTCTCTTATTCGTTCATGACCTGCTGTGGTGAGATACTCTTTCTCTATCTCTCTCTCTCTACCCCATGCACTTTTGAGGCATGGCCTTTCAGGCTAGAGGTTTCTTTATCTCTCTCTCCACCCCATAGACTTTTGCGGTATTTCAGGCTAGAGGTTTCTCTCTCTCTCTGACCATGCTTAGAATAATGACTTGTATAATGCTTGTTAATGCCTTGTAACTTAATTTTATGTCTTGTATTTGAATCCATTCATTTTACGAAGTGATTAAATACACTTTTCTTTAGAATCCATTCTCATACATTTATTCATTGTCTATTAGTGTAACTCAACCGTAGCATCTTGCATATTGCTAATTCTTTTTATGGAGTCAGATAAACATTTTAATGGGCTAATTGCTTAGTCTTTTTACGAGTCACATGAGATATTTACAGTTCATTGGGAAAGTATTTAGATCCCTTCTTCCACATTTTGTTACGTTACAGCCTTATTCTAAAAAAAAAATGTTTAATCCTCATCGATCTACACACAACACCCCATAAGGACAAAGTGAAAACAGATTTTTTTGAAAATTTTGCTATTTATTGGACATGATTTGGAAAGGCACACACCTGTCTAAATAAGGTCCCACAGTTGACAGTGCATGTCAGAGCAAAAACCAAGCAATGAGGTCGTTCAGTTCCATGACAGGATTGTGTGGAGGCACAGATCTGGGGAAGGCTACCAAAACATTTATGCAGCATTGAAGGTCTCCCAAAAAGACAGTGGATTCAATTATTCTTAAATGGATGAAGTTTGGAACCACCAACACTCTTCCTAGAGCTGGCCACCCGGCAAAACTGAGCATTCAGGGGAGAAGGGACTTGGTCAGGGAGGTGACCAAGAACCTGGTGGTCACGCTGAAAGAGCTCTGGAGTTCCTATGTGGAGATGGGAAGGACAACCATCTCTGCAGCACTCAATAATTTACATTATTTTTTTTCACCTTTATTTAACCAGGTAGGCCAGTTGAGAACAAGTTCTCATTTATAACTACGACCTGACCAAGATAAAGCAAAGCAGTGCGACACAAACAACACTGAGTTACACATGGGATAAACAAACATACAGTCAATAACACAATAGAAAAGTCTACATACAGTGTATGCAAATGTAGTAAGATTAGGGAGGTAAGGCAATATATAGGCCATGGTGGCGAAATAATTCAAATTTAGCAATTAAACACTGGAGTGATAGATGTGTGGAAGATGAATGCGCAAGTAAAGATACTGGGGTGCAAAGGAGCAAAGAATAAATAACAATATGGGGATGAGGTAGTTGGGTGGGCTATTTACAGTTTGGCTGTGTACAGGTGCAATGATCGGTAAGCTGCTCTGACAGCTGATGCTTAAAGTTAGTGAGGGAAATATTAGACTACAGCTTCAGTGATTTTTGCAATTCATTCCAGTCATTGGCAGCAGAGAACTGGAATGAAAGGCGGCCAAAGGAGGAGTTAGCTTTGGGAATGACCAGTGAAATATACCTGCTGGAGCGCATGCTACGGGTGTTTGCTGCTATGGTGACCAGTGAGCTGAGATATGGTGGGGCTTTACCTAGCAGAGACTTGTAGATGACCTGGAGCCAGAGCATACAGGTCGCAGTGTTGGGTAGTATATGGGGCTTTGGTGACAAAACGGATGGCACTGTGATAGACTGTATTCATTTTTCTGAGTAGAGTGTTGGAGGATATTTTGTAAATGACATCGCCGAAGTCAAGGATTGGTAGGATAGTCAGTTTTACGAGGATATGTTTGGCAGCATATGTGAAGGATGCTTTGTTGCAAAATAGGAAGCCGATTCTAGATGTAATTTTGGATTGGAGATGCTTAATGTGAGTCTGGATGTCTGAGTCTGAGTCTTAATGTGAGTTTAAAGTCTAACCAGACACCTAGGTATTTGTAGTTGTCCACATATTCTAAGTCAGAACCGTCCAGAGTAGTGATGTTAGACGGGCGGGAGGGTGCGGGCAGCGATCGGTTGAAGAGTATGCATTTAGTTTTACTTGCATTTAAGAGCAGTTGGAGGCCATGGAAGGAGTGGTGTATGGCATTGAAGCTCATCTGGAGGTTTGTTAACACAGTGTCCAAAGAAGGGCCAGAAGTATACAGAATGGTGTCGTCTGCATAGAGGTGGATCAGAGACTCACCAGCAGCAAGCGCGACATCATTGAAGTGTACAGAGAAAAGAGTCGGCCCGAGAATTGAACCCTGTGGCACCCCCATAGAGACTGCCAGAGGTCCAGACAACAGGCCCTCTCATTTGACACACTGTACTCTGTCTGAGAAGTAGTTGGTGAACCAGGTGAGGCAGTCATTTGAGAAACCAAGGCTGTTAAGTCTGCCAATAAGAATGCGATGATTGACAGAGTCGAAAGTCTTGGCCAGGTCGATGAAGACGGCTGCACAGTATTGTCTTTTATTGATGGCGGTTATAATATTGTTTAGGACCTTGAGCGTGGCTGAGGTGAACCCATGAAACTTGAAACCAGATTGCATAGCGGAGAAGGTACGTTGGGATTCGAAATGGTCGGTGATCTGTTTGTTAACTTGGCTTTTGAAGACTAAAGAAAGGCAGGGAAGGATAGATATAGGTCTGTAACATTTTGGGTCTAGAGTGTCTCCCCCTCTGAAGAGGGGGATGACCGCGGCAGCTTTCCAATCTTTGGGGATCTCAGGTGATACGAAAGAGAGATTGAACAGGTTCGTAATAGGGGTTGCAACAATTGCGGCGGATAATTTAAAAAAGAGAGGGTCCAGATTGTCTAGCCCAGCTGATTTGTAGGGGTCCAGAATTTACTATTTCAGAACATCAGCTATCTGTATTTTGGTAATTGAGAAATGGGGGATTATGTTGAAAAAATACACTGCCACTATTTTCAACAACAAATAATAGCAGTTTGGTTTTAATATCATTTTACTTTTTGCAGGCTGTCACGCTGTCTAGTCACAGAGGAAGGCTGTGCTTCTCTGGTCTCTGCTCTGAAGTCAAACCCCTCACACCTGAGTGAGCTGGATCTGAGTAACAATGACCTGAAAGATTCAGGAGTGATGCTCCTCTCTGCTGGACTGGGGAATGCCCACTGTAAACTGGAGACTCTGAGGTCAGTATTCCTGTAATTGGTCAACAAGTGATAACTGTTCACCAGATCCACATGTGTTTACCAGGCACACATAGTCGACACCATATGTGTTTGGACAGTGAAGCTTACAGTTTTTAATTTGGTGCTATGCTCAGCATTTTGGATTTGAGATAGAATGTTTCATATTAGGTGACGGTACAGAATGTCACCTTTTATATGAGTTTATTCATACATATCTGTTTTCCCCTTTAGAAATGAAAGCACTTTATGTACTGTATCTAGTTCTTCTCTTTGAAGAAGTCGTAATTATTTGGACAAATTCACTTAGGTTGTATTAATGTAGTCATAACTGTTGTATTTGGTCACACATTCCTTGCCTGCAGTGATTACATCAAGCTTATGACTACAAACTTGTTGAATGCATATGCAGTTTGTTTTGGATGTGTTTTGGATGATGTTTTTCTCAATAGACACTGAATGGTTAATAATGTCCTCTGTCATTTTGGGGTCACTTCCCTTCTGTTGTAAGTAAGAATAGAATATCATGAATAATCATTAATGAATCGTGAATGATGATTAATGAGAAAGTTACAGAGGCACAAAGATCATGCCTCCTCTGTTATTGGTAATGGTGAGAGGTTCGCTGTTTTGTTGTAGCCTCTGTAACTTTATCACTCATCAAAATTCATGATTGAATCATGATTTTTCTTAATCATGGCATCCTCAGGATTAATTTAGTAGTGTTTGTAAACATGTTATCTACTCACTTAGACAAAAGATTAATCACATCTTCATCCACCATTCAGTTACTATTGGGCAAAACATAACCCAAAACATAACCAAATCCAACCGGTCCTGGTTAGTCCATGGATGGCAAACCAAATGCTTCTGGAAGTGGTGTTGGAGGGCCAGTAGGAGGCACTCTTTCCTCTGGTCTAAAAAATATCCCAATGCCCCAGGGCTGTGATTGGGGACACTGCCCTGTGTAGGGTGCCGTCTTTCGGATGGGACATCCCATGGCACTTATCTTAAGAGTAGGGGTGTTAACCCCGGTGTCCTGGCTAAATTCCCAAGCTGTCCCTCATACCATCATGGTCACCTAATCATCCCCAGCTTACAATTGGCTCATTCATCCCCCTCCTCTCCCCTGTAACTATTCCCCAGGTCGTTGCTGTAAATGAGAACGTGTTCTCAGTCAACTTACCTGGTAAAATAAGGGTTAAATAAATAAATAAAAACTGCAAATGCAGCCAACAGGTGTGGGACCAAATACTAAACTTTTGACTACTTTAATACACTATAAGTGAATTGATCAGAATTCTTATGACTTCTTCAAATGAGGGGACTAGATACATAACGTGCTTTTATTTTTCAAAACATAGAAACAGATATATATGAAAATACCCTCAAATAAAAGGTGACATTATGTACTGTCACCTCATATGAAACATTTGATCTCAAATCCAAAATGCTGAAGTCCCAAATTGAAGATGTTAGCTTTACTGTCAAAATAAATATAATGTGGACAGTATACTCAATTTCTTGCTCTTACAAGAAAATGTTCAGAGTATGTAACATCTAGCACTCTGAATCAAACCTTGGTCCTATCACACTTAGAGTACCGTCCAGTTATATGGTCAATCCCTGGTCCTATTACATTTAGAGTACTGTCTGGTTATATGGTCAATCCCTGGTCCTATCACACTTAGAGTACTGTCCAGTTATATGGTCAATCCCTGGTCCTATCACACTTAGAGTACTGTCTAGTTATATGGTCAATCCTTGGTCCTATAACACTTAGAGTACCGTCCAGTTATATGGCCAATCCCTGGTCCTATCACACTTAGAGTGCTGTCTGGTTATATGGTCAATCCCTGGTCCTATCACACTTAGAGTACCGTCTGGTTATATGGTCAATCCCTGGTCCTATCACACTTAGAGTGCTGTCTGGTTATATGGTCAATCCCTGGTCCTATCACACTTAGAGTACCGTCTGGTTATATGGTCAATCCCTGGTCCTATCACACTTAGAGTACTGTCTGGTTATATGGTCAATCCTTGGTCCTATCACACTTAGAGTACCGTCCAGTTATATGGTCAATCCCTGGTCCTATCACACTTAGAGTACTGTCTGGTTATATGGTCAATCCCTGGTCCTATCACACTTAGAGTACTGTCTGGTTATATGGTCAATCCTTGGTCCTATCACACTTAGAGTACCGTCCAGTTATATGGTCAATCCCTGGTCCTATCACACTTAGAGTACTGTCTGGTTATATGGTCAATCCCTGGTCCTATCACACTTAGAGTACTGTCTGGTTATATGGTCAATCCTTGGTCCTATCACACTTAGAGTACCGTCCAGTTATATGGCCAATCCCTGGTCCTATCACACTTAGAGTACTGTCTGGTTATATGGTCAATCCCTGGTCCTATCACACTTAGAGTACTGTCTGGTTATATGGTCAATCCTTGGTCCTATCACACTTAGAGTACTGTCTGGTTATATGGTCAATCCCTGGTCCTATCACACTTAGAGTACTGTCTGGTTATATGGTCAATCCCTGGTCCTATCACACTTAGAGTACTGTCTGGTTATATGGTCAATCCTTGGTCCTATACACTTAGAGTACTGTCCAGTTATATGGTCAATCCCTGGTCCTATCACACTTAGAGTACTGTCTGGTTATATGGTCAATCCCTGGTCCTATCACACTTAGAGTACTGTCTGGTTATATGGTCAATCCTTGGTCCTATCACACTTAGAGTACTGTCCAGTTATATGGTCAATCCCTGGTCCTATCACACTTAGAGTACTGTCTGGTTATATGGTCAATCCCTGGTCCTATCACACTTAGAGTACTGTCTGGTTATATGGTCAATCCCTGGTCCTATCATACTTAGAGTACTGTCTGGTTATATGGTCAATCCTTGGTCCTATCACACTTAGAGTACTGTCTGGTTATATGGTCAATCCTTGGTCCTATACACTTAGAGTACTGTCCAGTTATATGGTCAATCCCTGGTCCTATCACACTTAGAGTACTGTCTGGTTATATGGTCAATCCTTGGTCCTATACACTTAGAGTACTGTCCAGTTATATGGTCAATCCCTGGTCCTATCACACTTAGAGTACTGTCTGGTTATATGGTCAATCCCTGGTCCTATCACACTTAGAGTACTGTCTGGTTATATGGTCAATCCTTGGTCCTATCACACTTAGAGTACTGTCCAATTATATGGTCAATCCCTGGTCCTATCACACTTAGAGTACTGTCTGGTTATATGGTCAATCCCTGGTCCTATCACACTTAGAGTACTGTCTGGTTATATGGTCAATCCCTGGTCCTATCACACTTAGAGTACTTTCTGGTTATATGGTCAATCCTTGGTCCTATCACACTTAGAGTACTGTCCAGTTATATGGTCAATCCCTGGTCCTATCACACTTGGAGTACCGTCCAGTTATATGGTCAATCACTGGTCCCATCACACTTAGAGAGCTGTCTGGTTATATGGTCAATCCCTGGTCCTATCACACTTAGAGTACTGTCTGGTTATATGGTCAATCCCTGGTCCTATCACACTTAGAGTACTGTCTGGTTATATGGTCAATCCCTGGTCCTATCACACTTAGAGTACTGTCTGGTTATATGGTCAATCATTGGTCCTATCACACTTAGAGTACTGTCCAGTTATATGGTCAATCCCTGGTCATATCACACTTAGAGTACCATCCAGTTATATGGTCAATCCCTGGTCCTATCACACTTAGAGTACTGTCTGGTTATATGGTCAATCCCTGGTCCTATCACACTTAGAGTACTGTCTGGTTATATGGTCAATCCTTGGTCCTATCACACTTATAGTACCGTCCAGTTATATTGCCAATCCCTGGTCCTATCACACTTAGAGTACTGTCTGGTTATATGGTCAATCCCTGGTCCTATCACACTTAGAGTGCTGTCTGGTTATATGGTCAATCCTTGGTCCTATCACACTTAGAGTACTGTCTGGTTATATGGTCAATCCTTGGTCCTATACACTTAGAGTACTGTCCAGTTATATGGTCAATCCCTGGTCCTATAACACTTAGAGTACTGTCTGGTTATATGGTCAATCCCTGGTCCTATCACACTTAGAGTACTGTCTGGTTATATGGTCAATCCCTGGTCCTATCACACTTAGAGTACTGTCTGGTTATATGGTCAATCCTTGGTCCTATCACACTTAGAGTACTGTCCAGTTATATGGTCAATCCCTGGTCCTATCACACTTAGAGTACTGTCTGGTTATATGGTCAATCCTTGGTCCTATCACACTTAGAGTACTGTCTGGTTATATGGTCAATCCTTGGTCCTATACACTTAGAGTACTGTCCAGTTATATGGTCAATCCCTGGTCCTATCACACTTAGAGTACTGTCTGGTTATATGGTCAAACCTTGGTCCTATACACTTAGAGTACTGTCCAGTTATATGGTCAATCCCTGGTCCTATCACACTTAGAGTACTGTCTGGTTATATGGTCAATCCTTGGTCCTATCACACTTAGAGTACCGTCCAGTTATATGGTCAATCCCTGGTCCTATCACACTTAGAGTACCGTCCAGTTATATGGTCAATCCCTGGTCCTATCACACTTAGAGTACTGTCTGGTTATATGGTCAATCCTTGGTCCTATCACACTTAGAGTACTGTCCAGTTATATGGTCAATCCCTGGTCCTATCACACTTAGAGTACTGTCTGGTTATATGGTCAAGCCTTGGTCCTATCACACTTAGAGTACTGTCTGGTTATATGGTCAATCCCTGGTCCTATCACACTTAGAGTACTGTCTGGTTATATGGTCAATCCCTGGTCCTATCACACTTAGAGTACTGTCTGGTTATATGGTCAAGCCTTGGTCCTATCACACTTAGAGTACTGTCCAGTTATATGGTCAATCCCTGGTCCTATCACACTTAGAGTACTGTCCAGTTATATGGTCAATCCCTGGTCCTATCACACTTAGAGTACTGTCTGGTTATATGGTCATCTGCAGCAAAGAAATATATAAAAAAGCTTCAAATGGCTCAAAACAGGGCTGCCAGATTAGCTCTTCATTGCTCATTCCGTATTAATATTATGCAAATGCTTCAGAATCTCTCATGGTTGAAAACAAATTACTATCCCGTCTTTAGATTTTCTTTAGGAATGTAAAAAAAAAACACCGTATTTTTAAGACGAGTTAGTACATACTAGCAACACGCATTATCACCAACCAAACAGGTAAATTCAGAGCATCTAAGACAACCCAAGCCATGGACAAATCGCCTTAAATCTACATGTTTTATATAGAGCCATAGCTGAATAGAACTCTTTACCAATCCATATTTCTCAGGCAAAAAGTAAATCCACCATCAAGAAAGAAATAAAATAACATCTAATGCGATAGACCATATGACTGGACAGGAAATAGAAAGCATCAACTGATTGTTAAATGTGTACCTGTCACGTATTATAATTGTCTGTGTTGTCTACTTGTTAAATGTTTGTAAAGTCTTAATTTGTAATTGTTTGTAATGTCTTAGTAATTCGTGTTGGACCCCAGGAAAATTAGCTAACTTTACGGCTTTACAGCTAATGGGGGTCCTAATAAAATTCACAATCTAAATCTGATACCTCACTGTCTGTCTTTTGACTGGTACTGCTTTTTAAACTAGTCTGGTCAGTCTACTCAAATGTTTGTACTATACATGTTTCTATCTATAAGCAGTACTTCGATCATTTGCCATTTCTAATAATGATACATCCCTTTATGAATATACTCTATCGTTCAAAAGTTTGGGGTCACTTAGAAATGTCCTTGTTTTTGAAAGAAAAGCACATTTTTTGTCCATTAAAATAACATCAAATTGATCAGAAATACAGTGTAGACATTGTTAATGTTGTAAATGACTATTGTTGCTGGAAACGGCTGATTTTTAATAGAATATCTACATAGGCGTACAGAGGCCCTTTCCGCCTAGAAGGCCAGCATCCTGGAGTCGCCTCTTCACTGTTGACGTTGAGACTAGTGTTTTGGAGGGGACTTTTTAATGAAGCTGCCAGTTGAGGACTTGTGAGGCGTCTGTTTCTCAAACTAGACTCTCTAATGTACTTGTCCTCTTGCTCAGTTGTGCACCGGGGCCTCCCACTCCTCTATCTATTCTGGTTAGAGCCAGTTTGCGCTGTTCTTTACAACAACACAGTGTTGTACGAGATCTTGGGTTTCTTGGCAATTCCTCACATGGAATAGCCTTCATTTTCTCAGAACAAAATAGACTGACGAGATACAGAAGAAAGTACTTTGTTTCTGGACATTTTGAGCCTGTAATCAAACCCACAAATGCTGATGCTCCAGATACTCATCTAGTCTAAAGAAGGCCAGTTTTATTGCTTCTTTAATCAGAACAACAGTTTTAAGCTGTGCTAACATAATTGCAAAAGGGTTTTTTCATGATCAATTTGCCTTTTAAAAATATAAACTTGGATTAACTAACACATGAGTGATAGTTGCTGACAATGGGCATCTGTACGTCTATGTAGATATTCCATTAAAAACTGCGGTTTCCAGCTACAATAGTCATTTACAACATTAACAAAAACAAGGACATTTCTAAGTGACCCCAAACTTTTGAACGGTAGTGTATTTGGCAGGTTTCAGGACACTGATGTATCTGAAAATGTTGAAAAATTATATTTTCACCACCAAAGAAAAGCAGAGTGATTTTAAAATGATTTTAATCTTTGCAGGCTGTCAGGCTGTCTAGTCACAGAGGAAGGCTGTTCTTCCCTGGTCTCAGCTCTGAGGTCAAACGGGTCACAACTGAGAGAACTGGACCTGAGCTACAATCACCCAGGAGACTCAGGAGTCAGACTGCTCTCTGCTGGACTGGACGATCCACACTGCAGACTGGAGAAACTCAAGTATGGACAGGGTTTATGTCAATGTTCATATCCGACATGTTTGAGTTATTAGGCTCTTTAAAACAAACATTCTTACCATCACTTGAACAAACTTATATGCTGTGTGTGTGTGTGTGTGTGTGTGTGTGTGTGTGTGTGTGTGTGTGTGTGTGTGTGTGTGTGTGTGTGTGTGTGTGTGTGTGTGTGTTTGTGTGTGCGTGTATTTGTGTGAATATGTGATGTCACATGTATCACTCAATGACTGTCTGTTCTTCTGCTTACCGCTGCAGTGTGGAACATGGTGGAGAGCACACAATGAAACCTGGGCTTAGAAAATGTGAGTGTTGACTGCTGTGAAGAATATGACTAAGAATAAGTCTTAATTCAAGTTAAGTCAAAGTCAAAGACCACCATCATTACTTACTTGGTCATATTAAATATCAGCTGTAGTTCTACAGAAGCAGAAATCAGGGACAAAGTTTAGAAAGAGTTGCTTTGACAATGTGTGTGTCTGTGTTTGTGTGTGGCGCATTTGTGTTACATAAGACATGTGTGTGTGTGTGTGTGTGTATGTAATTAATCGGAATAAGTGTGTTTTATATTACCATACAGTATAACATATGATCATTCAAAAAGTCTCAAATTACCATAACTTCTCATTTTGATACGTATAAACATCTACATTAAATGAATTAGTGAAAAGTGAGTTAACATTCTAATGTGAATGATGATGACTCCTAATATTGTGTCTGGTTTCATCCATCAGATGCCTGTGACTTCACGCTGGACCCAAACACAGTAAACAAACTCCTCTCTCTGTCCAAGGAGAACAGAAAGGTGACATGGAGGACAGAGGAGCAGCCGTATCCTGATCACCCAGAGAGATTTGAGGACTGGCAGCAGGTGTTGTGTAGAGAGGGTCTGACTGGGCGCTGTTACTGGGAGGTAAAGTGGAGTGGGAGAGAGGCTGTTATAGGAATGACGTATAAAGGAATCAGCAGAAGAGTAGGGGGTAAGGACTGTATTATTGGATTAAAGTCCTGGAGTCTGGACTGCTCTGAGAACAGTTACACGGCCTGGCACAATTATAATCACACTACCATAGACGTCCCCCCCTCCAGCTCCCACAGAGTAGGAGTGTATCTGGACTGGCCAGCTGGCACTCTGTCCTTCTACAGAGTCTCCTCTGACACACTGACCCACCTATACACATTCCACACTACATTCACTGAGCCCCTCTATCCAGGGTTTCATGTTTGGTTTGATGACTCCTCAGTGTCCCTGTGTCAAACACAACATGATGTTTCAATCTAATCATAGTCATGTTCAGTAAGACACACTGGAGCAACAATTGATATGAACTCTCTAGTCATGAGTTAACAGTTGATTATTAAATCTAAATATTAATGATTGTAAACTGGGTGGTGTGAGCCCTGGATGCTGATTGGCTGACAGCCATGTTGTATCAGACTGTATATAACGGGTGTGACAAAACAGGCTCTAATTTAGTTGGCAAACTGTTTATAATAGCAATTTGGCACCTAGGGGGTTTGTGAAATATGGCCAATATACCATGGCTAAAGGCTGTATCTAGGCACTCCCCATCTAGGCACTCCCCAAATTCAGAAGAATTTAGACATGGCACACCCCCTCGGACCTCCTTGTTGCTTAATGAAACACCACTGAAGTTGACAGACAGAGTCATTCCTATAATGAAACACCACACTGTGTTGTAAAATCTGTTTTCATTTAGAAATCATTGATCTTCTTGTTATTGGGCTTCTTGGTGTTTGTGAATATTGTTGTCTGTAGACTGTTTATTTTTCAAATTCTTGACACAACAATCTTGTTTCTGTATAAACTAAATTCCTCTGAATGAAATGTACATGTGACTAATAAAGTTAATCAACCAGATGAAAGAAGAGAGGTGGAAATGTTTTAATACTGATCAGAATATGACAGTACAGTAATAGATGAAAGAAGAGAGGTGGAAATGTTTTAATATTGATCACAATATGACAGTACAGTAATAGATGGAAGAAGAGAGGTGGAAATGTTTTAATACTGATCACAATATGACAGTAGAGTAAATGGAGTACAGTAATAGGGGTTGTGTTCAGTACATACTTATTCAGGTGAAAATAAATGTTTTATGATCAAACACACTAATCATTCTATGTTGTTACTACTGTATGATGTTGAGAGAACAGGACAATGTGTGCATCTCAATAATCCAAAGTGGCCTCCTCTCCATATCTCCTCTCCTTATCTTCTCTCTTTTATCTTGACTCATCTGAAAACACAAGATAGGTCAAAGTAATATGATGGCTGCCTACCGGGACATGGCTTTCACCTGTCCTGTTCTCTCATGTCTGTTGAGATGAAGGAAAGGAAACAAAAATCCACTGTTACTCCCCTCCTACTGGTAATTACTAGTGGGGAAACTCATCTATCAATCCACTGGAACGCCCCTCCTACTGGTAATTACTAGTGGGAAACTCATCTATCAATCCACTGTTACTACCCTCCTACTGGTAATTACTAGTGGGAAACTCATCTATCAATCCACTGGAACGCCCCTCCTACTGGTAATTACTAGTGGGGAAACTCATCTATCAATCCACTGTTACTCCCCTCCTACTGGTAATTACTAGTGGGAAACTCATCTATCAATCCACTGTTACTCCCCTCCTACTGGTAATTACTAGTGGGAAACTCATCTATCAATCCACTGTTACTCCCCTCCTACTGGTAATTACTAGTGGGAAACTCATCTATCAATCCACTGTTACTACCCTCCTACTGGTAATTACTAGTGGGAAACTCATCTATCAATCCACTTTTACTCCCCTCCTACTGGTAATTACTAGTGGGAAACTCATCTATCAATCCACTTTTACTCCCCTCCTACTGGTAATTACTAGTGGGAAACTCATCTATCAATCCACTGTTACTACCCTCCTACTGGTAATTACTAGTGGGAAACTCATCTATCAATCCACTGGAACGCCCCTCCTACTGGTAATTACTAGTGGGGAAACTCATCTATCAATCCACTGTTACTCCCCTCCTACTGGTAATTACTAGTGGGAAACTCATCTATCAATCCACTGGAACGCCCCTCCTACTGGTAATTACTAGTGTGGAAACTCATCTATCAATCCACTGTTACGCCCCTCCTGGTAATTACTAGTGGGAAACTCATCTATCAATCCACTGGAACGCCCCTCCTACTGGTAATTACTAGTGGGGAAACTCATCTATCAATCCACTGTTACTCCCCTCCTACTGGTAATTACTAGTGGGAAACTCATCTATCAATCCACTGTAACTCCCCTCCTACTGGTAATTACTAGTGGGAAACTCATCTATCAATCCACTGGAACGCCCCTCCTACTGGTAATTACTAGTGGGAAACTCATCTATCAATCCACTGTTACTACCCTCCTACTGGTAATTACTAGTGGGGAACTAATCTATCAATCCACTGGAACGCCCCTCCTACTGCTAATTACTAGTGGGAAACTCATCTATCAATCCACTGTTACTCCCCTCCTACTGGTAATTACTAGTGGGAAACTCATCTATCAATCCACTGTTACTCCCCTCCTACTGGTAATTACTAGTGGGAAACTCATCTATCAATCCACTGTTACTACCCTCCTACTGGTAATTACTAGTGGGAAACTCATCTATCAATCCACTGTTACTCCCCTCCTACTGGTAATTACTAGTGGGAAACTCATCTATCAATCCACTGGAACGCCCCTCCTACTGGTAATTACTAGTGGGAAACTCATCTATCAATCCACTGGAACGCCCCTCCTACTGGTAATTACTAGTGGGAAACTCATCTATCAATCCACTGGAACGCCCCTCCTACTAGTAATTACTAGTGGGAAACTCATCTATCAATCCACTGTAACACCCCTCCTACTGGTAATTACTAGTGGGAAACTCATCTATCAATCCACTGTTACTCCCCTCCTACTGGTAATCACTAGTGGGAAACTCATCTATCAATCCACTGGAACGCCCCTCCTACTGGTAATTACTAGTGGGAAACTCATCTATCAATCCACTGGAACGCCCCTCCTACTAGTAATTACTAGTGGGAAACTCATCTATCAATCCACTGTAACGCCCCTCCTACTGGTAATTACTAGTGGGGAAACTCATCTATCAATCCACTGGAACGCCACTCCTACTGGTAATTACTAGTGTGGAAACTCATCTATTAATCCACTGTTACTCCCCTCCTACTGGTAATTACTAGTGGGAAACTCATCTATCAATCCACTGGAACGCCCCTCCTACTGGTAATTACTAGTGGGGAAACTCATCTATCAATCCACTCAGTTGTTTACTGAGTTAGGGCTGGGGATCATCCCTCAGCTGTTTACTGAGTTAGGGTGGGGCTCATCCCTCAGTTGTTTACTGAGTTAGGGTGGGACTCATCCCTCAGCTGTTTACTGAGTTAGGGTGGGGCTCATCCCTCAGCTGTTTACTGAGTTAGGGTGGGGCTCATCCCTCAACTGTCTACTGAGTTAGGGCTGGGGCTCATCCCTCAGCTGTTTACTGAGTTAGGGTGGGGCTCATCCCTCAGCTGTTTACTGAATTAGGGCTGGGGCTCATCCCTCAACTGTCTACTGAATTAGGGCTGGGGCTCATCCCTCAGCTGTTTACTGAATTAGGGCTGGGGCTCATCCCTAATTCAACTCATAATGCTGATTGACACTTTAAGGGGTGGCTCTCGGTTAGTGCTATCTGGGATCATTGTGATGTCCCTACCTTAAACCCTAACCTTAACCTCTACCCTAATCATAACCCTTACCTAACCCTAACCTTAACCCCTACCCTAACCATAACCCTTCCCTTCCCTAACCTTAACCCCTAAACATAATCCTTACCTAACCCTAAACTTAACCCCTACCCTAACCATAACCCTCACCTAACCTTAACCCCTAAACATAACCCTTACCTAACCCTATCCTTAACCCCTACCCTAACCATAACCCTTACCTCAAGTCCTTCTGTTCACCTGATTTAGAATTCCTCACAATCAAATGTCCTCCGCATTATCTACCAAGGGAATTCTCTTCGATTATAATCACAGCCGTGTATATTCCCCCCCAAGCAGACACATCGATGGCTCTGAACAAACTTTATTTGACTCTTTGCAAACTGGACACCACATATCCTGAGGCTGCATTCATTGTAGCTGGGGATTTTAACAAGGCTAATATGAAAACAAGACTCCCTAAATTGTATCAGCATATCGATTGTACAACCAGGGCTGGTAAAACCTTGGATCATTGCTATTCTAACTTCCGCGACGCATATAAGGCCCTCCCCCTCCCTCCTTTCGGAAAAGCTGACCACGACTCCATTTTGTTGCTTCCTGCCTACAGACAGAAACTAAAACAAGAAGCTCCCACGCTGAGGTCTGTTCAACGCTGGTCCGACCAATCTGATTCCACGCTTCAAGACTGCTTCGCTCACGCGGACTTGGATACGTTCCGCATTTCGTCCAACAACAACATTGACGAATACGCTGATTCGGTGAGCAAGTTCATTAGAAAGTGCATTGATGATGTCGTTCCCATAGCAACGATTAAAACATTCCCAAACCAGAAACCGTGGATTGATGGCGGCATTCGTGTGAAACTGAAAGCGGGAACCACTGCTTTTAACCAGGGAAAGGTGACCGGAAACATGACCGAATACAAACAGTGTAGCTATTCCCTCCGCAAGGTAATCAAACAAGCTAAGCGTCAGTATAGAGACAAAGTAGAATCTCAATTCAACGGCTCAGACACAAGAGGTATGTGGCAGGGTCTACAGTCAATCACGGATTACGAAAAGAAAACCAGCCCCGTCACGGACCAGGATGTCTTGCTCCCAGACAGACTAAATCACTTTTTTGCCCGCTTTTTTTTGCCCAACAACCACCCGAGCCATTGCCTGTTCACCCCGCTATCATCCAGAAGGCGAGGTCAGTACAGGTGCATCAAAGCAGGGACCGAGAGACTGAAAAACAGCTTCTATCTCAAGGCCATCAGACTGTTAAACAGCCACCACTAACATTGAGTGGCTGCTGCCAACACACTGACTCAACTCCAGCCACTTTAATACTGGGAATTGATGGGAAATTATGTAAAATATATCACTAGCCCCTTTAAACAATGCTACTTAATATAATGTTTACATACCCTACATTACTCATCTCATATGTATATGTATATACTGTACCCTATATCATCTACTGCATCTTTATGTAATACATGTATCACTAGCCACTTTAAACTATGCCACTTTGTTTACATACCCATCAAGATGGGTTCAGTCAGCCCTCCTAGGTGTCATGACGGGTCCTTCCGACCTTCTAGGTGTCATGACGGGGCCAGTCCTTCATCCCTCCTAGGTGTCATGATGGGTTCAGTCAGACCTCCTAGGTGTCAGGACGGGGCCAGTCCTTCAGACCTCCTAGGTGTCATGATGGGTTCAGTCAGACCTCCTAGGTGTCAGGACAGGGCCAGTCCTTCAGACCTCCTAGGTGTCATGATGGGTTCAGTCAGACCTCCTAGGTGTCATGACGGGTCCTTCAGACCTCCTAGGTGTTATGATGGGTTCAGTCAGACCTCCTAGGTGTCATGATGGGTTCAGTCAGACCTCCTAGGTGTCAGGACGGGGCCAGTCCTTCAGACCTCCTAGGTGTCATGATGGGTTCAGTCAGACCTCCTAGGTGTCAGGACGGGGCCAGTCCTTCAGACCTCCTAGGTGTCATGATGGGTTCAGTCAGACCTCCTAGGTGTCAGGACAGGGCCAGTCCTTCAGACCTCCTAGGTGTCATAACGAGTCCTTCAGACCTCCTAGGTGTCATGATGGGTTCAGTCAGACCTCCTAGGTGTCATGATGGGTTCAGTCAGACCTCCTAGGTGTCAGGACGGGGCCAGTCCTTCAGACCTCCTAGGTGTCATGATGGGTTCAGTCAGACCTCCTAGGTGTCAGGACGGGGCCAGTCCTTCAGACCTCCTAGGTGTCATAACGAGTCCTTCAGACCTCCTAGGTGTCATGATGGGGCCAGTCCTTCAGACCTCCTAGGTGTCATAACTGGTCCTTCAGCCCTCCTAGGTGTCATGATGGGGCCGGTCTTCAGCCTTCCTAGGTGTCATAACGAGTCCTTCAGCTCTCCTAGGTGTCATGATGGGGCCAGTCTTCAGCCTTCCTAGGTGTCATAACGAGTCCTTCAGCTCTCCTAGGTGTCATGATGGGTCCAGTCCTCCAGACCTCCTACAGTAGGTGTCATGTCTTCACCACATCTCACTGGCTGGAGGCGGGACAACCAGCAGGTGGAAGACAATGTCTCTGACTGGGTAGAAATTTAGGAGTGATTGACTGATGAGCTGTCAGTCATTCTAACTAAAGGGACTTGTGGTGCATAGGGAAATACTAAATCTGAATGTGTGGCTATTTTAACAATCATACTAGAGGTGGTCCCAATGGCACCCTATTCCCTATAAAGTGCACTACTTTTTATTACAATTCAATACCAAAAATAGTGCACTATAAATGGAATAGGGTGCCATTTGGGATGAACATGTCTTTTTTTGGAGGGGGATTTGATATTTTATAAACAATATAAAACATACACATAAAAACGCCAACATCATACAAACATTAACTACATCACCCTGACCAGACCCTCTAGTACACACCCCCATCTACAGCACCAGCATCACTCTCCGCCACATGGCCTCAAACTGACCACTTTCTAACACCGCCCATAACCTTTGGACTTTATAACATTCCCAGAAAGCATGGATTATTGAGTCATTATAAGTTTTACACTTCAGACATAACTCTGCGGTTTGATCTGATCTTTATCTAAGTCACAACAACAGACAAACACAGCATGCTTAAACTAATAACACACAAACAATTATACGTTTTCATGTCTTGATTGAACACATTGTGTAAACATTCACAGTGCAGGGTGGAAATAGTATGTGAACCCTTGAATTTAATAACTGGTTGACCCTCCTTTGGCAGCAATAATCTCAACCAAACGTTTTCTGTAATTGCGAATCAGACCTGCACAGCGGTCAGGAGTAATTTTGGACCATTCCTCCTTACAAAACTGTTTCAGTTTAGCAATGTTCTTGGGATGTCTGGTGTGAACCGTGTGGTGGTTAATTTCTGTATTATCAAATGAGGAGAGACAAACTTATCACACAGCTCAGAGTTATACTTAATCTAAATCTTTAATAATAAGAGCTTTGCAATAGCAATGACTTTCAACGATTCACCATTTCTGATGATCCGTTGACAGTGACAACACAATGGCTACTGAGATCTTTTATAGCAAAGATCCACCCCCTAGTCAACATAACAAACCACAGATATTAGGAACAGTTCACAAAGTGAGACTTTATAAATAAGAAAAGAGTATCCCGTAGCCAGATAGCATTCGCTGTAAATTGTCGTTCAGTTTGGTCCTTAAGACGAGGTTCTAATCTCGTTCCTGGTACTTCATAGCACAGAACCATTACCTCATCCAATGGCATAACTCAATTGTCAACTCTAGATACTCCCATCTCAAGTAAAACCCCTTCTTGACCCCACTCCTGGACAAGCTCACTGAGGGGAGTGAGCCTCTAGGTCATACACTATCCCAGGATAAGTGCAACATCAAAGAGGACATACAATGTTTCCAGACACTGCCATAAACCTCCTCCCAATGCCAAAGGAGGGCGTGACTTGTGCGCACACATTGTGGAGACAAATAATTGGTTCCCCATTAATCACTCAATGGGCCCCAGGTGACTGAGCCCCAGCTGAGGGAAGAAGTGCAACTGCCAACACCAGAGTCCGAAGGGATACATTCTAATAACAAGTATATCACATAAGCATATTATGCAGATAAGACATCTTAATTATCTATGTTACCCAACTAATTCTGATTCATCCACCACATTCCCCTCTCAAGGGGCTCCGTCCCTTCTGGAGAATCAGAACAGTAACATGGTACCTTACTAACAGTAGTTGCAGAGTATATGAATTATGAAAAAAATACATAATCAATATTTAAATGAAAATAAAGAATCAAATCCCTTCAATGTTGAGTGCCTTAGCTCCATGTAAGCTTTGAGTTTACAACCTTTATTCCACAAGACAGACTTGCACATGTTTAATCACACAGAATAATACATTGTTGAGGAAAATACAAACAGAAAACAGAACATAGAAATGCTCCCTAAGTTACAGGAGAACCAGTGTCTAAACACAGGCCTCATCACAACAGAAAGAACAGTCATCCCTCTGAGTCCCCATGCTCAGAACTGGGGTCCCCACCATCAAAGATGTAGTCAGGAATAGGGAATATTCCAAATCATAATTAAAAACCCAACTAATTATCCAAACTAAATTTAGAATGACATTGCCCTGTGATTCAAATGTGTCCTATCACTCAAAGTAAAACACTCTATTTAACACACATCAACATTGGCAGAATGTACATTTATATTAACATCCAGTATAATTATCCCATAATTCTCCTATTAAATTTTTTATCACGGTTATAATACAGATCAGTATCTCAATGCATTCTTAATCTAAATTACTATAATTTTATGTGGTGTAGACCTCTACAATCAACCTGATACCCCAAAAGTCTAAAACAATTTTGGGCACAGTTGACAAACCCCCTCCTTCAGGCATTGATTCTTCTGGCGTCCTTTTCGTCTTCTTCAGATAGTTTTACAGTTCAAAGTGGATGGCCATGATAATGTCCCAATTTCAATGTCTCACCTGAGATGCCATCACCTTTACCACCCATTATGTCTTGTCCATTCATCAACCAGTATACCAGCAACATAAGAGAAGTTTAGAACAGGTTTCTCTCCATGCTCACTCCACGTGGACTCCTCTCACACTCCTGAGAAAAACATGAGAGAAAAGCAGTTGATAGCTTAGATCAGATACTGTACACCGGTTGCTGGCTCGGCTCATTTCTCTCGGTAGAAGTGGTGCGGACAGGGCTGTATTCAACGCCTTTGTCACTCTTCTTCAGCCAGTTAGAGGGGGGTTTGAGGTACACACACTGTTCGGTCCAATTATCTCTTCCATGCATTAAGATACCGTCTGATGTCACTTTTCATGATAACCTCGAAAGGACAAATCAGAACAACAGTTTAGTTCAGTTCATGAACAATATTATAAATGATTAATTTGACCAATTATTCTTATTAGACTAAAGGCAGCCTACCCTTAGGCAAAGGAAATGCCCTCTCCTTCTTCACATTGGTCCAAATCACAAATATGGCTAAGAACTATAAACTTCATTATAATTATCAATTTCACAAATTACCTTGAAATCAGTATTACAAATGACATTAAATTCATTATCCAAATGGCTTTCCAATGAGGGTGATCAGACCACAATGGAAAGTCATGACAGAGAAGTGTTTCTTTTACTATGTTAGACAAATGAAAGAAAAATAGTCAAACATTTCCTACATGTTGTATCCCAGGTTCCCAGAACATTCCTTATTCAAAAGAATTCACGTTTTTAATTCAAACTCAGAAAATAAAAACTTAACCCATGTGTGTGCGTGCATCTTTAAGATACCTTGGCACTAAGACAAATGGAAAACTCACCAAACCCAAAGGAAATAGAACACACAACTCAAACATGGTGTTTTAAAAACACCAACAAATAGTCTTAACAAATGTGTTGTGTGTGTGGGTATTTGCAAACCCTAAACACAAACAAAACATTTCCAACCGATTACAGACGATTTTCACGCTCTACGCGCTTCAGCACTCAGCAGTCCCGTTCTGTGACCTTTTGTGGCCTACCACTTTGCGGTTGTGCCGTTGTTGCTCCTAGATGTTTCCACTTCAAAATAACAGCACTTATAGTTGACTGGGGCAGCTCTAGCAGGGCGAACTAACTTGTTGAAAAGGTGGCATCCTCTGACGGTGTCACGTTGAAAGTTACTGAGCTTTTCAGTAAGTTAATTCTACTGCCGATGTTTGTCTATGGAGATCATTGCGAATCCACTCATTTGAATGGTGTCCACATACTTTTGTATATATAGTGCAGTAACAATCACATTTTTAAACACCTAACTATAAGACTTTACCTTCCTCATAACTGTAAAAAAGTGACTACAAATTATTAAGTGACTACAAAATTGGCACCTGTCACAAGTGTAAAGGGGAGTAGGCAGGAGGCAGTCGCAGGTTTAGAACAACTCAATTTAGCAAACCACCATAGATAAAAGCAGGACAAAACCCAAATCGCAAAATAATAAAGTACTCAGGAAATAGTACTAAAGATTCCTCTCAGGAAAACAAGCAACATTTACAATGGCCGACAAAGACAAATGACAAAGGGAGTGTATATATACAGTGATAGAGTGGGGATCGGAACCAGGTTTGTGCAATGATGACTAGACAAGTCCGGGGTTGATGAGTGAAGGGCGTTTGCCAGCAGCAGGTTCGGCAGCAGCTAGAAGGCCGGTGATGTCGAGTACCTGAGCTGGACAGGAGGGGGAGCCGAAGTGAAGGCTGGTGATGTCAAGTACCTGAGCTGGACAGGAGGGGGAGCCAAAGTGAAGGCTGGTGTGACAGCTCCATCACATATTTTTTGTACTTGTATTTATTAAAAAGGTATCTCCATCAGCCAAGGCAGCAGCTACTCTTCCTGGGGTCTGACACAATTAAGGTAGCTATACAATTTTATAAACATTACAATACAATCATTACAGAAGTCATAGAGAATGTTCCACACTGAGTCCAAGTTGAGTAGTCTAAATCTGTCTGAGAACATCACAGTGAGATCAAACACACGTCAATTTAATTAATTAATGAATTTAAACTTTATTTAAACAGGGAGTCACATTGAGATTAATAATCTTTTTTACAAGAGAGCCCTGTACACATTACAGTAAACAGAACATTAAAACATACACGTGTATAAAACAATATAATTTAGCACACAATTAACAAAAATACGTGTACAATTTTTTTTATATTAAACAAGATCTAATCATATTTCATGACCAGTTCATTCAGAAATCCAGGTAATTCCAAAGGATTCACATACTTTTTCTTGGCACTGTATACCTGTGTTTTCTATTTGTCTGTTGGCAGTTTGTCTCGACTCGTCAAGCCTAACAGCGTTTTATCCCGTACTCCTGTTTCTCGTTAGTTCCTGTTTTCTAGTTCTCCTGGTTTTTGACCATTCTGCCTGCCCTGATCCTGAGCCTGCCTGACGTTTCTGTACCTCTTAACACTGCCCTGGATTACTGACCCCTGCCTGCCCTGACCCTGAGCCTGCCTTCAGTTCTGTACCTTATGGACTCCACCCTGGATTACTGACCTCTGCCTGTCCTTGACTTGTTGTTTGCCTGCCCCACTGTTGTCATGTCCTGACCATAGAGAGCTGTTTTTTCTCTATGTTGGTTGGGGCATGATAGTGACTAGGGTGGGTCGTCTAGGTGATTAGTGGTTTATGTTGGCCTGGTATGGTACCCAATCAGAGACAGCTATTTATCGTTGTCTCTGATTGGGGACCATATTTAGGAAGCCATTTCCTCACTGTGCTTTGTGGGATCTTGACTATGTATAATTGCCTAGTAGCACTGTTAGTGGCACGTTTTGTTTTGAGATGTATTGTTTTCTGTGTTTTGTTTGGTGAGTTTTATGCACGCTGCGCCTTGGTCCAATCTTTATAACGAACGAGACCACTGTTTTGTAAATAAACTTTTGTTATTTCGAACTGTCTGTATCTGGGTCTTATCCAGATGCGGCAGGTAGCCTAGTGGTTAGAGTGTTGGACTAGTATCCAGAAGATTGCAAGTTCAAATCCCTGAGCTGACAAGGTACAAATCTGTTGTTCTGCCCCTGAACAGGCAGTTAACCCACTGTTCCTAGGCCATCATAGAAAATAAGAATTTGTTCTTAACTGACTTGCCTAGTTAAATAAAGGTTAAAAATCCTGGGATGGGATCTTTTTGGTAAAAATGTTTCTGCAAACCCTGAATTTCTGGTTACGGGATCAGCAAATGCTTGAATTTTGTTTCAGACAGGGTGTATTTGAGATGTATCACTTTGTGGAGGAGAAGGAGAAATGTACTGCTTATGTAGTGTGGGTAGATGATAGCTGTACTGATGGTAGCCTTACCATGATCATTGTATAAGTGTTTAGTTTGTAAAACAGTATTTTATTTTGAGTGCAAGGAAAATGGTACTGTGTTTAGTAATGTCTTGTAAGCCCATGTGATCTGAGCACTAGTAGGTGTATGACACTTAAATGAATCATATCACTCATGAATCATTAATCATTAACAAGTACTGGATAAAGTTGATGATGCCGTTGACCTTAACAAGAGTCCCAGGACCATAAAACATGGGGTTATTTTCTGCATTCTCATTTCAACCAAACTCACCACTGGTCTGTGTGATCAAAGAGCTGTATTTTCATGTCATCTGCCAAAGGAACAGGGTCCAATGCAAGTGGCAATAACATTCAGCAAACAACAGACCTTTACTTTTCTTGGATGACATGAATATAGAGTGTTTTGGCCACGCCCACCAGTGGGGTTTGGAGTCAAAATGAGAATGCATGAGCAGAAAAGAACCCCATACTGTATCTACTGTAAAATATGGTGGTGGATCTTTTGTTATGGGGCAATTTTGCTTCCACTGTTCCTGGGGCCCTTGTTGAGGTCAACGGCATCATGAACTTTATCCAGTACGAGGGCATTTTAGACAAAAACCTAGTTTCCACTGCTAGGAGGCTAAAACTTGACCGCAAGTAGATATTCCAGCAAGACAATAACCCCAATCACATATGAAAATCCACAAATAAATGTTATTTTGATCACAAAATCAACATTTTGCAATGGTCATCTCAGTCTTCGTACTTGAAACCCATTGAAAACCTGTGGTTTGAATTGAAGAGGGCAGTCCATAAGCGCAGACGAATGATGTCAAGAATGTGGAAGGATTCTGTATGAAGGAAGGGTCTAAGATCCTTCCCAACGTGTTCCCCAACTCATAAAACCTTTTAGAAAAAGGCTCAGTGCTGTTATCCTCACAAGGTCGGGTATTGAAAGGTATTGAAAACTGAGGTGTCAATTTTGACTCCCACCTTTTTGAAGAAAAAAAGTATCACTTGTTAAACAAAACTTCTTTCTCTGAGCAACTGTGTTCCCCATTTTTTTTTCATTCAAATTTGCTCAGTATTTGAATTATGTATTTTTTTGAGAACTTTTTGCTAATCCTTTTCAAGGGGGGAAATTATTTGGAACCCCGCTGTGTACTTCAAAGTTAGAGATATGTTGGATCCATCATAATGCTTCTACATTTTACAGTATGCCATGGCCTCTACAGGCCAAAGGTTAAACTATTGCTATGTTTATGCTATACTATGGGGTTGAGTCACTAGACTTTGACCAAATTTATTGCATCCAAAGATCAACTGTAAAGTACCTAGAACATAGATAGAGAGCCACTTGTCATCCGGAAGGTGCCTCAATGTCTTGACATGTTCTGGTTGTGATTTATTTCAGGCTACAAGGTAAGAATCTTTCCAGGGATTATTGTAAAGTGTGTAGAGAAATGTAATGTATGGTGTAATTTTTTGATTAGTGAATGGAAGTAAAACACTTAACAGTCCATTTCCCCTGGGAAAGCTACGTGACAGTTCAATCATACAAAATGGCGCTAACTGGGGCGTAGGCAAGTCACATTGAAAAACACGTTGTTCATTTATTCGTATATTGTGGGTATTTTTTTTATGTATCATCGTTGTAAATTGTCTTTCAGAATATCGGAAAAATGTAGTTTTCAAAATGACAATGAGCTCCGGCTTCCTGTGTAATTTGATATTAAACCACTGAACAGACTTTTCTTAACATTGCTGTTATTTATTGAATTCAGTAGTAGCATAATAATAGCATAGCTGTTGAACAAAGCAACACACAAGAATGAGTGAAATTGTTTAAAAGACAGTCCACTACAGGAGAGGTGAAAAATTCTGTCATGATCACATGTTCATGTGATCGTATAATCATTTATTATTATTAATCGGTTTCTCATCAACCCCATGAGTTAAACCCTACTATTTGTGAAACCCTACGTAAACCCCACATGTTATATTTTTGTTGTTGTTAGTGACTCTTTGCGAGTTCCCCCTTCTGAGAGACAATTTTTTTAATTATTGTAGAAGAACATGACAATGTTCATGTGATTGCATTAAATCACCTGACTGTTTAGATGTGTCTGTTCGTAAATGTTTTATTTCTAGGATAAAATGAATAAAAGAGAATTGACATTTAATCATTTGTTGTGACTGTGTTAACGACATCCAACATGCTTGATTTCTGTTTAGGGGTCAGTGATCTAAAATGAGTCTCTCTGGGGAGAGAGAGGAGGGGGCCCCTACATCTAAAATGAGTTTCTCTGGGGAACATGACAGGAAAGCTATGAGGTGAGATGGCAATTTTGTTAAATAAATTATGAAGAGTTTATTTCCAAAGTGCTATATCCACAATTTTTTCACATTTGTGTTTTTTCATCAGAAACGATTGCTTTTGGATACCTTCATTTGTGTGTAAAATATTACTGTTCTCAGATGTTTCATTCATGTATTTTAGATGTGTATGAAAATGTGTTGTTTTTGCAAAACGCTATATATTAATTTTAAAATTTTATTTAACCTTTAGTTAAACAGGGAGTCGCATTGAGATTAAAAATCTCTTTTACAAGAGAGCCCACATTACAATAAAAACAGAATATTAAAACATACACATGTGTATAAAACAATATAATTCAGCATGCAATTAACAAAAATAAACGCAATCCCATTCAACTACATAGAGGTCCTCAATCAATCATTTTAACTGCCTGAGTGGCACCAGTACATAGAGCTGCAGTGAACTCTGCAGATTGTTCCACAAATTAGGGGCAAAAAAACTAAACGCAAATTTTCCTAAATCTGTGGAGACTGAAGGGATCTCTAATGTTATCCTTTCCTGAGAATGGGTTTGGTAACTTATTATTCTTATCTTAATTAATGAAGTTACATATGGAGGGAGTTTCTGTCAGATTGCTTTGTAAATTAATAAAAACGAATGCAGCTCTCTTCTTACAGACAGAGAGGTCCATTCCACATTTTTATACAGACTACAATGATGAGTGCTAAAACTGTCCCCTGTGATAAAACGTATTGCTGAATGGTAGACTGTGCCCAAGTGTTTCAAAACAGAGGTTGCCGCATGCATGTAAACAATATCACCAAAATCCAATACAGGGAGAAGTGCTGCTTGAACAATCTTTCTCCTATTTTATAATCTTTCTATGCGTTACGAAGGATAACTTGTCATCAATCCAGACACCCGGGTACTTATATTGAGAAACAAGCTCAATTTGGGCTCCATTTATAGTGCAAATATACAGGTCCTCAGGGTCAACATTTCATGACTTGAACTTGGTTTTACTTGTATTTTACTTGTATTTTACTTGCATTTTACTTGTATTTTACTTGTATTTTACTTGCATTTTACTTGTATTTTACTTGCATTTTACTTGCATTTTACTTGTATTTTACTTGCATTTTACTTGCATTTTACTTGTATTTTACTTGCATTTTACTTGCATTTTACTTGGATTTTACTTGTATTTAACGCACATTCTAGATCTGTAAGTGAATAATGAATTGAATCAAAGTCATGCTGAAGTTCACGAATGGCCTTCTGCACTGAGGTGGCACAGGAATACAAAACTGTGTCATCTGCATATAGAGATGAATGTTACAAGATTTAACAGTGTTTCCTATGTCATTAATATACAAAGTGAACAATAATGGACCCAAAATTGAACCCCGAGGAACACCTTTTAGAGTCTCAAGAAATTCTGATTTAACCTCATCTATCAAGATTCTGTTGCTAAAATAATTCTGAAACCATAAACAGGCTGTATATCCCAGACCTACTCTTGATAATTTCTTCAGCAAAACAGAATGATCAACAGTGTCGAACACCTTTGACAGGTCAATGAACAGGGCAGCACAGCTCTTTTTATAGCATCCAAGGCATTGACGCGATCATTAACAACTAGCATGGTTGCTGTAGTAGTACTAATACAATTATCAGTTAAAAAGGTACGAAGTTGTACATTAACCAAGGATTCAAAAATTGTAGCTAAACAACGTAGTCTTGAAATGGGCCGATAGTTGTCAAGATCATTTGTATCCCCAACCTTAAGAAGTGGCTGCACATATGCAGATTTACCAAGCTGTTGGAATACTTCCTGATAAAAATGTATAATAAAACATGTGGGCTACTGAGCCAGCAATAAGGGGTGCTGCACACTTAAGCAGACCAAGATCCAAATGATCAGCTCCTGTGAGACACCTAAGACAGCGCTACAGGGAGACAAGACCGTCCTCGCAGTGGCAGACCACATGTAACAACACCTGCACAGGAACAGCTAATCCGAACATCACACCTGTGGGACAGGTACAGGATGGCAACAACAACTGGCCGAGGAACACCAGGAATGCACAATCCCTCCATCAGTGCTCAGACTGTCCGCAATAGGCTAAGAGAGGCTGGAATGAGGGCTTGTAGGCCTGTTGTAAGGCAGGTCCTCACCAGACATCACCAGCAACAACGTCACCTATGTGCACAAACCCACTGTCGCTGGACCAGACAGGACTGGCAAAAAGTGCTCTTCACTGACAAGTCACGGTTTTGTCTCACCAGGGGTAATGGTCGGATTTGCATTTATCGTCAAAGGAATGAGCGTTACACCGGGGCCTGTACTCTGGATCGGGATCGATTTGGAGGTGGAGGGTCCGTCATGGTCTGGGGCGGTGTGTCACAGCATCATCAGACTGAGCTTGTTGTCATTGCAGGCAATCTCACCGCTGTGCGTTACAGGGAAGACATCCTCCTCCCTCATGTGGTACCCTTACCGCAGGCTCATCCTGACATGACCCTCCAGCATGACAATGCCACCAGCCATACTGCTCATTCTGTGCATGATTTCCTACAAGAAAGGAATGTCAGTGTTCTGCCATGCCCAGCGAAGAGCCCGGACCTCAATCCCATTGAGCAGGTCTGGGACCTGTTGAATCGGAGGGTGAGGGCTAGGGCCTTTGCCCCCAGAAATGTCCGGGAACTTGCAGGTGCCTTGGTGGAAGAGTGGGGTAACATCTCACAGCAAGAACGGGCAAATCTGGTGCAGTCCATAAGGAGGAGATGCAATACAGTACTTAATGCAGCTGGTGGCCACACCAGATACTGACTGTTACTTTTGATTTTGACCCCCCCTTTGTTCAGGGACACATTATTCAATTTCTGTTAGTCACATGTCTGTGGAACTTGTTCAGTTTATGTCTCACTTGTTGAATCTTATGTTCGTAAAAATATTTACACATGTCAAGTTTGCTTTCTTTTTTTGCTGAGTTTATAAAGTCTGCAGAGATAAAATGGTGATTAAATGCATTAATGATATCAATTTAGTCAGTAATAAGGCCAGAATCTAAATTCATTTATTGGGGGAGAGAAGAGGAGATACAACCCTTCAGTGATTTAACAGCTTTCCAAATTTTAGCTGGGTTCCCTGTACATTCAAATAGTGTATTAACATAATAATCTGATTTTGCTTTTTTAATCACAGATTTCTCAACCGCCTAAAAGACTGCCAGTCTGTGCCCGAGTCTGTGAATCTAGCTTTGGTCAAGGCAGTATCTCTGTTGTGTATGACTTCAGATAGCTCTAGACTGAACCAAGGGCAAGACCCATTTTTAATTCTTAATTTTTTAAGGGAGCATGTTTATCTACAATACAATTGAAAACATTTGAGAAGTGGTTCAGAGCCAACTCTGGGTCAGGTATAGATGCAATAAAATCAAAGTCACCAAAATAAAGGTCACAATGTTACGGTTTTCTTCTGGTGAAGGAGAGGAGGACCAAAATGCAGCGTGGTTATCTTTATACATCTTTAATAAAGATGAAAAATACAAACGGTATACAAAAACAATAACAGTGAAAACCCAAAACAGCCCTATCTGGTGCAAACAAACACAGAGACAGGAACAATCACCCACGAAACACTCAAAGAATATGGCTGCCTAAATATGGTTCCCAATCAGAGACAACGATAAACACCTGCCTCTGATTGAGAACCACTCCAGGCAACCATAGACTTTCCTAGACTACTATACTACACCACAATCCCATAACCTACAAAAAAAACCTAGACTAAAATAAATAAAGGCCTGTTCATTGAAATGTTTAAAATTTCTCTTGTTGATAAAACGAGGTTTGGATTGAGGCATCCGTATACCCCTGACACATGCAAAGGGACAGTGGTCACTAATATCCAGCAAACACCCCACTTCCAGCATATTTCTCTGGAGTATTTGTAAATATGGGTCCTTTAAGTTTGTTTAGCTGGAATGGAGTGTTCGTATATGGTATATGTGACTGTGATATGTGGTTGTCTAATCTATCTTAAAATGAATGCACTTGCAGATGCCATATCTTAATTTGACCCCGTTTTTCAAAGCTGGAAAATAGAGAGAGAGAGAGAGAGAGAAGGGGGGGGGGGGGGTTGAAACAGCAGGTTCGGGACAAGGTCACACGTCTGGTGAATAGGTCAGGGTTCCATGTCTGACCAGCAGAAACTGGATGTATCGATACTGATATGATTGAAAGAAAGGGATAGCTGCTCTCGGATCAGTTTACTCCCTTCAAATATTTCCTTAACATTATAATTTTTTCAAAATACTGACAAGGGATAAGCTCCTAGAGAGATATTAGCACCTATGGCTTATTTTCTTGCTTACCCAATAAAAATGCACAATATCACAGATTTGGCACATCATTGTGTAAATGTTAGGCTACACGTCATATTGAGACAACTTACTTAACCTAAATAGAACTCAATTGATTGAGACAATTATTATTTGTCTCTCTGAAATAAAACCATCAAGTGATAGATTTTAAACAAATATGTCTGTCATTTAAACAACCCATGACATGATTAGATTGTAGAAAAACACTAACATTTCTTTAATAATTTTTTTAAACAATAAAAGCTAGTTTACCAACATTTCTGAAAACGTATGACATTCTGGAATGAAACTCATCTTATGTTTCCCCATCTGAGCTCAGAGTAGATGAGAGATGTAATTTGTGTCTCTGTTGTGTTGAAGTCCAATCAAGCAGGAGAGACCAGCCTTCCCTGTACCCAGCTGTGTGTCCATGAAGAGTGATCGGTCTATGCGTCAACCTATAGTGTTTAGAGAGGGAGACTTTTCACCTGAACAAAGGTAAGAAGAAATCAAAATCAAATAAATTCAAATTGTATTGGTTACAATCGCCGAATACAACAGGTGTAGTTGTAGACCTTACAGTGAAATGCTTACTTATGAGCCCCTAACCAACAATGCAGTAAAAATAAAAATGAGAGTAAAAACTATGCTTAATAAGTAGTTAAAGAGCAGCAGTAAAATAACAGTAGCGAGACTATATACATGGGGGTATAGGAACAGAGTCAATGTGTGGGGGCATCGGTTAGTTGAGGGAATATGTACATGTAGGTAGAGTTATTAAAGTGAAAATGCACAGATGATAACGACAGAGAGTAGCAGCAGTGAAAAATGGGGGGGGGGGGGGGGGGCAATGCAAACCGTCTGGGTAGACATTTGATTAGATGTTCAGGAGTTTTATGGCTTAGGGGTAGAAGCTGTTAACTACTAGTGACTAGCAATCCCGTATCCGGGAGCGTAATCACAGCCTCAAGCGCATCACCATAACGCAACTTTTTCTATTCATGAAAATCGCAAATGAAATGAAATAAATATATTCAAACACAAGCTTAGCCTTTTGTTAACAACACTGTTTTTAACCCCCCCCCCCCCCCCCCCCCCCCAAGGTGCGGACTCCCAGCCGCACACCTAAACCCATAGGGGAGGGTCTGGGTGGGCGTCTGTCCACGATGGCCGCTCTGGCGCGGGACGTGGACCCCACTCTAACACAGTCCTAGTCTGCTTACTACGCGTCCTTAGATTGGCGACCCTCGCCGCCGACCTTGGCCTATTGACCTTGGCCTATTAACCTTAACCAAGGGCCCCACTGGACTGAGGGGCAGCTCCGGACTGAGGGACAGCTCGGGACTGAGGTAGCTCGGGACTGAGGGATAGCTCGGGACTGAGGGATAGCTCGGGACTGAGGGGAAGCTCGGGACTGAGGGGAAGCTCGGGACTGAGAGGAAGCTCGGGACTGAGAGGAAGCTCAGGCAGGTTGATGGCTCTGGCAGATCCTGGCTGACTGCCGGCTCTGGCAGATCCTGGCTGACTGGCGGATCCTGGCTGAATGGCGGATCCTGGCTGAATGGCGGCTCTGGCGCATCCTGGCAGATTGGCGGCTCTGGCGGATCCTGGCAGACTGGCGGCTCTGGCGGATCCTGGCAGACTGGCGGAACCTGGCAGACTGGCGGATCCTGGCAGACTGGCGGATCCTGGCAGACTAGCGGATCCTGGCTGACTGGCGGCTCTATGCTGACTGGCGGCTCTGGCTGCTCCATGCAGACTGCCGGCTCTGGCTGCTCCATGCAGACTGCCGGCTCTGGCTGCTCCATGCAGACTGCCGGCTCTGGCTGCTCCATGTAGACTGGCAGCTCTGGCGGCTCCTTGCAGACTGGCAGCTCTGGCGGCTCCTTGCAGACTGGCAGCTCTGGCAGCACTGAACAGGCGGGAGACTCTGGCAGCGCTGAACAGGCGGGAGACTCCGGCAGCGCTGGAGAGGAGGAAGGCTCCGGCAGCGCTGGACAGGCGGGAGACTCCGGCAGCGCTGGACAGGCGAGGCGCACTGTAGGCCTGATGCGTGGTGCTGGCACTGGTGGTACTGGGCCGAGGACACGCAAACCGTCTGGGTAGACATTTGATTAGATGTTCAGGAGTTTTATGGCTTAGGGGTAGAAGCTGTTAACTACTAGTGACTAGCAATCCCGTATCCGGGAGCGTAATCACAGCCTCAAGCGCATCACCATAACGCAACTTTTTCTATTCATGAAAATCGCAAATGAAATGAAATAAATATATTCAAACACAAGCTTAGCCTTTTGTTAACAACACTGTTTTTAACCCCCCCCCACCAAGGTGCGGACTCCCGGCCGCACACCTAAACCCATAGGGGAGGGTCTGGGTGGGCGTCTGTCCACGATGGCCGCTCTGGCGCGGGACGTGGACCCCACTCTAACACAGTCCTAGTCTGCTTACTACGCGTCCTTAGATTGGCGACCCTCGCCGCCGACCTTGGCCTATTGACCTTGGCCTATTAACCTTAACCAAGGGCCCCACTGGACTGAGGGGCAGCTCCGGACTGAGGGACAGCTCGGGACTGAGGTAGCTCGGGACTGAGGGATAGCTCGGGACTGAGGGATAGCTCGGGACTGAGGAGGAAGGCTCCGGCAGCGCTGGACAGGCGGGAGACTCCGGCAGCGCTGGACAGGCGAGGCGCACTGTAGGCCTGATGCGTGGTGCTGGCACTGGTGGTACTGGGCCGAGGACACGCACAGGAAGCCTGGTGCGGGGAGCTGCCACCGGAGGGCTGGTGCGTGGAGGTGGTACTGGATAGACCGGACCGTGCAGGCGCACTGGAGCTCTTGAGCACCGAGCCTGCCCAACCTTACCTGGTTGAATGCTCCCGGTCGCCCTGCCAGTGAGGCGAGGTGGAATAGCCCACACTGGGCTATGCAGGCGAACTGGGGACACCGTGCGCAAGGCTGGTGCCATGTAAGCCGGCCCAAGGAGACGCACTGGAGACCAGATGCGTAGAGCCGGCTTCATTACACTTGGCTCGATGCCCACTCTAACCCGGCCGATACGCGGAGCTGGTATGTACCGCACCGGGCTATGCACCCGCACTGAGGACACCGTGCGCTCCACAGCATAACACGGTGCCTGCCCGGTCTCTCTAGCCCCCCAGTAAGCACAGGAAGTTGGCGCAGGTCTCCTACCTGGCTTCGCCATACTCCCTGTGTGCCCCAAATTTTTGGGGCTGACTCTCGGGCTTCCATCCACGCCGTCGTGCTCGTCTCTCCAACTCCATTCTCCTATAACCCTCCTCGCACTGCTCCAGCGAATCCCAGGCGGGCTCCGGCACTCTCCCTGGGTCGACCGCCCACCTGTCTATTTCCTCCAAAGTCGTATAGTCCATACTTCACCACGCCGCTTGGTCCTGTTGTGGTGGGTGATTCTGTTATGGTTTTCTTCTGGTGAAGGAGAGGAGGACCAAAATGCAGCGTGGTTATCTTTATACATCTTTAATAAAGATGAAAAATACGAACAGTATACAAAAACAATAAACGTGAATACCCGAAACAGCCCTATTTTTTTTTTTTTTTTTTTTTATAAAAATAATTTATTATCATCAATACCATTCATTCTTTACAACTCATAATTTCCATACAAACTCAAATAGTGGTATTTTAATTTAAACAAAACAAAAACCCCAAACAAAACCTCAGGGGAGCATCTTCCCTCCCCGTCATCCTACAAACTACCTTTCCCTATCTCCCCATCCCTAATCTATCCTCTTACAAATCTAAATGACACCCAGCCCTAAACCCCCCTTCCACCTCTCCCGGGCAGCATGCTGCCCCCACTTCCTCTCCTCCCTCTTCATCCTCCCCCTCAAATCTCCTTCCACCCTCCTCACTATCCCTTCCACCCCAAATCTCTCCCTGTCTTCACCATGTTCTGCCTGGCTTCCCACAGCCCCCGTTTAAAGAGACTCATGAGAAGCCAGAGCAGAAACCTGTCCCTATCCGTCCCTCTCGCTCTCCCTACACCTCTCTCTAACCTGGCCCACGTCAATACAAAATCCCCCCTTACCAAACCTAACAACACCCGTGCCCTAGCCCATACTACTCCGGCAAAGGCACAGTCCCAAAAGACATGGCGCACAGTCTCCTCCCTGCCACAAGAGGATCTTGGACAGGTGGGGGATTGCACCAAACTATACCGGTACATGATGGAACGTACCGGCAAGCACTTATGGAGGCCCAACCAATTCAGGTCCTTGAGCCTGTTGTCCAGACCCCGCGCCTGCACTCCCTCCCAGACCACTTCCGAGATGCCCGCTACAGGCGCCGGACTCCCTGCCTTTCTGACCTCCTCGTACAGGTGCCTGTGATCTAAACCTACTCGGGCAACTTCAACCTCAGGGTGCTCACGCAGCCACTTGGCCGCATGACCAAAGTGCCACGGCAGCTGTTCCGCCCGAGGACCCGTGTTAGACCACACCATTACGCTTCTCGCCTGATACGAGAAGAACACCCGCAGGAGGTAACCGGACGGGTGTATCACTGGATGAGCAAGCTCCGTTAACAAGAAAGAAACAAAAATTGCGTCCAGCTTGAGGGGGAAATGTGGTACCCCCCTACCTCCCTCCCCGATGGGACAAAGCATGCGTGCCCTGGCGACCCACTCGCACCTGCCACTCCACATGAACTGAAACACAAGCCTCACTAGAGGCCTCCTCAGACTAGCCGGCAATGGGTAGATGTACGCCAAATACAAAAGAGACGGCAACACATCCACCTTTAGAACCAGGACTTTGCCCATAAAAGACAAATACCTAGCCTTCCACATTGCTAGCTTCCTCTGTACCACTGCGATACGCATGTTCCAGTTTAGCGTCGCTGAGCCGGAGGTCTCCAAATGGACCCCGAGAATCCTCAGGGCCCCCTCACAGAGAGATAACCCCCCGGGCACATCCGTTCTACCGCGCCATCTTCCGAAAAACTTGACGGAAGACTTTGCATGGTTCAGAACTGCTCCCGACGCTCGGGTGAAATCCCCAAAGATGGCAAGGGACCTTGTCAGGCACGAGTCCTTGCACAGCAGCAAGGAAGTGTCGTCGGCGTACTGCGTCATCTTAACACGCATCCCACCACTTCCAGGGATCAACAAGCCTTCCACCCCTGTGTCTGCCCTAATGGCAGCCCCCAGAGGCTCCATGTACAGAACGAAGAGGAGAGCCGAGAGTGGGCACCCCTGCCTGACCCCAGACGAGAGGTCAAAAACGTCACCCAAGTGACTATTTACACTAACTCGGCACCCCGCTCCGACATATAATGTACGAATCCATCCTATGAACTTCTCCCCAAATCCTAATCGACCTAACACTCTGAATAAAAATGATCTATTCACGCGATCAAAGGCTTTCGCCTGATCTAGCGCTGCTACCATTAAAGGCAGCCCTCTATCTTCAACCCAAGCGATGGAGTCCCTGATTAACTGTAGGTTCCATCTAATAGAGCGGCCCTCTACCCCGCACGTCTGATCCTCACGGACGACGTAGGGAAGGGCTGTGCGCAACCGGTCTGCTAAAACCTTTGCAAGTAGCTTGTAATCTACACACAGCATGGTCAACGGCCGCCAGTTGCCAAGGTCTGTTACTTCCCCCTTCTTATATAAAAGTGACAGCACACCAACAGCCATTGATCCCCCCGGGACCCCCGTCTCAAGGATGGCCTTCAAGACTTCGAGGACCACTGGTCCAAGTATACCCCAAAACTTGAGATAAAACTCAGCCGGCAGCCCATCTATCCCAGGCACCTTCCCTTTTCCCATCCTCCTAAGAGCGCTCTCAACCTCTTCTAGTGAGATCTGGGCCTCCATCACTTCTCTAATGTCCTCCGGCAACCGCCTGGACAAGTGTTCTAAAAACACATTTCCCTGCTCTACATCTATTTCCCTTTCCTTAAATAAACCTTGGAAATGATCAGTTGTCACCCTGACCATATCCTCTGGTTCTCTAACTATACTACCATTTTCTTCCCTAACGCCATGCATTACCTTCCTACTCTGTCTGGCCCTAACCGACTTAAAGAACATAGCAGAACAAGTCTCATTGTGTTCTAGAAAGCCACTATGCGCACGCTCCAGGAAAGCTCGAGCCTTCCGCTCCTGCAACTCCCTGAGCTGCGCCTTTAGGGTTGCGGATCTCTCCCAGTCAAACGACCCGCCGAGGTTGCCTGCCTCGTACTCGAGTTCAATTAACCTTTGGATACGATCCACCTCCCTCCTCTCCTCCCTTTTTTTCCTCTTGCAATATCCTATTATAAAAGCCCTAATCCTCACCTTAACTAAATCCCACCACTCTAACACCCCCTCGCACATGAACCGGAGACCCTCAAGCCTCCAAAAGAAACCATAAAACCCGTCAACAAAAGCCTGCTCCTCCAGCACATCCCGATCTAGCTTCCAGTACCCCCTACCAAAGAGGCAGACTGGCGACCCCACCTGCAGGAGCACCCCGTCGTGATCCGAAAAGAAAACAGGCAACAGCCGCCCAGACAACTTACCCAAAGACCTGGGTACAAAAATATAGTCGAGCCTCCGCTCAACCCCCCTGGAGTTGCGCCATGTAGGACCGTCCATTTTCGGAGTAGTGTGCAGACCACCATCTACCAGACCATGGCAAGCCATTAGCCTGGCAATGGCGCCTGCACTGCTATCCCCCCCTCTTCCTAAATCTGTATTAAAATCCCCCCCTATCACTAATTTCCTATTTGTGACACACAGGGGCGTCAGACAGTCCACCATCTCCCTCCTGTCTGCCACCACCTGTGGTCCATACACCACCACTAATCTAAAATTACAATCCCTTATCGTGACATCCACCCCTATAACCCTCCCCTGCATTACCACAAAAGAATCCTCCACTTTAACCTCCCTGTGCCCACACAAAATCCCTACCCCCGATGAGTGCACCCCCCCAACACCCCAAACCGACTCCCCCTTGTCCCACTCCCTCTTAAACCTATTAACATCCCCTCCATCCCTCAGGTGAACCTCCTGTAAAAAACTAAAATCAAACCCCACACCCTCCAAATAACTAAAAACCGCCCTCCTCTTAACACCATCCCTTAAACCCCTTACATTTAAACTAACAAAAGTAAAATCAGACCCCATGAAAGAATAAAATAAAAACATGTAATACACTCAAATTCTAAACCCAGACAGAAAAAAACAAAAACAGGAGACTCACCCGATGCTCCCCTGCTCCATATCTACCGGTGATGACACCATCTGTACTCCCAACATCCCCCCCTCTTCCTCCATCTCACCAACCCAGGATGCAGGAATAGTGTTTGGCTCCGGGGTGCCCTGAACCCTGGGTCTACCCCCACAATCCTCCCCCTCCCCAGTGCTGCAGCTGGATTGGAAAAAATTCGGGGAGGCTGAGTCCCCAAACAAAAAACTCCCCACCTCCTCCTGTACCCAGTCCTGAGTCCTGTTAGGTGTGTCCCCACCCAACAGATATTGAGAGCCTGTGGAAACCAGCAGCAACCCAGAGGTTTCTCCCACCCCCATCACTCTCTTGGCCATCCCCTCCCTCTCACTGTCGGCCAATCGCTCCCTCCTCTTCATTCTCTTCTTCGGTGATGACGGCAGTGGAGAGATACCAACCCCCCCCCCCCCCCCCGCCAGCTCCTCCACCATACCCCTCATCTCTTCCACCAGGGCACATTCCCCCCAGTCCACTTGCTCTTCCACCGTCTCCTTCTCCACCACTCCTCCATCGCTTTCTTCTCTCTCATGCTCCTCCACTCGGTTGCCGTCTTCCGCCGCTTTTCCTGGTTCTCCTACTCCCGTGCCTTCCGTTTCCTTCTCTCTTCCTTCCGCCGCTTCTTGCTCCTCCTCCTTCCTTGTGGCCTTCCCCTCTGGACCTGTACTCTGATCATGAGGCGTGCTTCCTTCCCCTCCTCTTCTTCCCCCATCCCCCGCCCCTGCTCCCCCCCCAGCCGCAGACGCATATGACCGCTGACGGGCCGGGCACCCCCGCCACAGGTGTGCTGACGAGCCACACCCATGGCACGTCTTAGGCTTGTCACAATCCCTCGCCTCATGATCCTCAGATGCACAAAATCTGCATTTTCTTGTACTGCATGAGGCGAATATGTGACCGTAGGCCATACAGCGTCTGCAAAATGGGGGCTGACGTGCATAAAACAACATCCCCCTGTCAGCCCCTAGGGAGAACATAGCAGGAGGATGGAGGTAGCCACCATGTCCCTTTGGGTCCTCTCTGAGGAGGGCCTGGAAACCTCTCCTCCCATTCCAAAACCCAAGGGAGTCTTTGAGGTGCCTTGCTGAGGAGACGTTATCCATATATCTCCCCAGAAAAGCCCTCACCTCTTCGTCCTTAACGTAAGGGTTGTAAATGTTGACAGTTACAACCCTAAAATTATTCTTCGCCAGGCTTGTTATTTCGTAGTGGCACATCGGCCTCTCACCTCCCACTGCTCTTGCCCTTCTCTGGGTATCATCGTGTTTTGCCTCTGTATATAGTGCCACGTCGTATGCTCCCTCCAACGAGTTGCCTTGGAAACAAAACACGTCCTTCACCGTCAGCTTTAGAATCCCCATCAATATTATCCTTCCAAAAGATTCCCGTCCTAAAGGCTCCATCTCCTTTTACTTCCAAGCAAACCTAATCGTGTTAGCCAGCCCAATCCCAGGGACCGACCGTGTTGATGTATTTAGCACCATCTCCGCAAGGAGAATGGCGCTCGTTCTCTTCTCTTCTCTTCCAAAACAAGTGAAAAGAAAAAACCAAAGTGACTGAGCCTATCTGGTGCAACAAACACAGAGCCAGGAACAATCACCCACGAAACACTCAAAGAATATGGCTGCCTAAATATGGTTCCCAATCAGAGACAACGATAAACACCTGCCTCTGATTGAGAACCACTCCAGGCAACCATAGACTTTCCTAGACTACTATACTACACCACAATCCCATAACCTACAAAAAAAACCTAGACAAAACACACCACATAAATAACCCATGTCACACCCTGGCCTGACCAAAATAATAAAGAAAACACAAAATACTAAGGCCAGGGCGTGACACACAAATAAAGGCCTGTTCATTGAAATGTTTCAAATTTATCTTGTTGATAAAACGAGGTTTGGATTGAGGCATCCGTATACCCCTGACACATGCAAAGGGACAGTGGTCACTAATATCCAGCAAACACCCCACTTCCAGCATATTTCTCTGGAGTATTTGTAAATATGGGTCCTTTAAGTTTGTTTAGCTGGAATGGAGTGTTCGTATATGGTATATTTGACTGTGATATGTGGTTGTCTAATCTATCTTAAAATGAATGCACTTGCAGATGTCATATCTTAATTTGACCCCGTTTTTCAAAGCTGGAAAATAGAGAGAGAGAGAGAGAGAGAAAGGGGGGGGGGTTGAAACAGCAGGTTCGGGACAAGGTCACACATCTGGTGAATAGGTCAGGGTTCCATGTCTGACCAGCAGAAACTGGATGTATCGATACTGATATGATTGAAAGAAAGGGATAGCTGCTCTCGGATCAGTTTACTCCCTTCAAATATTTCCTTAACATTATAATTTTTTCAAAATACTGACAAGGGATAAGCTCCTAGAGAGATATTAGCACCTATGGCTTATTTTCTTGCTTACCCAATAAAAATGCACAATATCACAGATTTGGCACATCATTGTGTAAATGTTAGGCTACACGTCATTAAATATATTGAGACAACTTACTTAACCTAAATAGAACTCAATTGATTGAGACAATTATTATTTGTCTCTCTGAAATAAAACCATCAAGTGATAGATTTTAAACAAATATGTCTGTCATTTAAACAACCCCATGACATGTTTAGATTGTAGAAAAACACAAACATTTCTTTAATAATTTTTTTAAACAATAAAAGCTAGTTTACCAACATTTCTGAAAACGTATGACATTCTGGAATGAAACTCTTCTTATGTTTCCCCATCTGAGCTCAGAGTAGATGAGAGATGTAATTTGTGTCTCTGTTGTGTTGAAGTCCAATCAAGCAGGAGAGACCAGCCTTCCCTGTACCCAGCTGTGTGTCCATGAAGAGTGATCGGTCTATGCGTCAACCTATAGTGTTTAGAGAGGGAGACTTTTCACCTGAACAAAGGTAAGAAGAAATCAAAATCAAATAAATTAAAATTGTATTGGTTACAATCGCCGAATACAACAGGTGTAGTTGTAGACCTTACAGTGAAATGCTTACTTATGAGCCCCTAACCAACAATGCAGTAAAAATAAAAATAAAAATGAGAGTAAAAACTATGCTTAATAAGTAGTTAAAGAGCAGCAGTAAAATAACAGTAGCGAGACTATATACATGGGGGTATAGGAACAGAGTCAATGTGTGGGGGCATCGGTTAGTTGAGGGAATATGTACATGTAGGTAGAGTTATTAAAGTGAAAATGCACAGATGATAACGACAGAGAGTAGCAGCAGTGAAAAATGGGGGGGGGGGGGGGGGCAATGCAAACCGTCTGGGTAGACATTTGATTAGATGTTCAGTAGTCTTATGGCTTAGGGGTAGAAGCTGTTAAGAAGCCTCTTGTACCTAGACTTGGTGCTCCGGTACCAGTAGCAGAGAAAACAGTCTATGACTAGGGTGGCTGAAGTCCTTGACAATTTTTAGGGCCTTCCTCTGACACCATCTGGTATAGAGGTCCTGGATGGCAGGAAGCTTGGATCCAGTGATGTACTGGGCCGTTCGCACAACCCTCTGTAGTGCCTTGCGGTCGGAGGCCCGAACAGTTGCCACACCAGGCAGTGATGCTACCAGCCAGGATACTCTCGATGGTGCAGCTGTAGAAACTTTTGAGGATCTGAGGACCCGTGACAAATCTTTTCAGTCTCCTGAGGGGGAATATGTTTTGTCGTGCCCTCTTTACAACTGTCTTGGTGTGCTTGGACCATGTTAGTTTGTTGGTGATGTGGACACAAAGGAACTTGAAGCTCTCAAACTGCTCCACTACAGCCCTGTCGATGAGAATGGGGACATTTTTGGTCTTCTTTTTCCTGTAGTCCACAATCATCTCCTTTGTCTTGATCACATTGAAGGAGAGGATGTTGTCCTAGCACCACACGTCCAAGTCTCTGACCTTCTCCCTATAGGCTGTCTCGTCGTTGTCGGTGATCAGGTTGACACTGTTGTGTCATTTGCAAACTTAATGATGGTGTTGGAGTCGTTCCTGGCAATACAGTCATGAGTGAACAGGGAGTACAGGATGGGACTGAGAACCCACTCCTGAGGGTCCCCTGTGTTGAGGATCAGCGTTGCGGATGTGTTGTTACCTACCCTTACCAGCTGGGGGTGGCCCGTCAGGAAGTCCAGGATCCAGTTGCAGAGGGAGGTGTTTAGTCCCAGGGTCCTTAGTCTTCCAGCTGGTGCTCTCATGCATGGTTCAGTGTTATTTGCCTTGAAGCGAGCATAGAAGTAGTTTAGCTTGCCTGGCTCGTGTCACTGGGAAGCTCTCGGCTGTGCTTCCCTTCGTAGTCTGTAATGGTTTGCAAGCCCTGCCACATATGACAAGCTTTACAGCCGGTGTAGTAAGACTCGATCTTAGTCCTGTATTGATGCTTTGCCTTTTTGATGTTTCTTCGGAGGGCATAGCAGGATATCTTATAAGCTTCCAGGTTAGAGTCCCGCACCTTGAAAGCGGTAGCTCTAGCATTTAGCTCAGTGCGGATGTTGCCTGAAATCCATGGCTTCTGGTTCGGGTATGTAGGTACGGTCACTGTGGGGATGATGTCATCGATGCACTTATTGATGAAGCCGATGACTGATGTGGTGTACTCCTCAATGCCATCGGAGGAGTCCCAGAACATATTCCAGTCTGTGGTAGAAAAACAGTCCTGTAGCTTAGCATCTGCCTCATCTGACCACTTTTATATTGATCTAGACACTGGTGCTCCCTGCTTGAATTTTTGCTTGTAAGCAGAAACCAGGAGGATAGAATTATGATCAGATATGCCAAATTGAGTACGAGGGAGAGTTTTGTATGTGTGTGGAGTAAAGGCGGCCTAGATTTATTTTCCTCTGGTTGCACATTTAACATGCTGATAGAAATTTGGTAAAACAGATTTAAGTTTCCCTTCATTAAAGTCCCCAGTAACTGAAAGCGCCGCCTCTGGGTGGGCATTTTCTTGTTTGCTTATGGCGGAATACAGGTCATTCAATGCGTTCTTAGTGCCAGCCTCAGTCTGTGGTGGTATGTAAACAGCTATGAAAAACACAGATGAAAACTTTCTAGGTAGATAGTATGGTGTACAGCCTATCATGAGATACTCTACCTCAGGCATTCAATAGTTCGAGACTTCCTTAGACATCGTGCACCAGCTGTTATTTACAAAAATACATAGTCCGCCGCCCCTTGTCTTACCAGACTCCGAGTCCGTGAAGCACAAGATTCTACAATTTTGAATGTCCCGTTGGTAGTTTAATCTTCCGCGTAGATCCTCGATTTTATTCTTCAAAGAATGCACGTTTGCTAGCAGAATGGAAGGAAGTGGGGGTTTATTCGATCGCCTACGAATTCTCAGAAGGCAGCCCACCCTCTGGCCCCTTTTTCTTCATCTCCTCTACATGCAAATCACAGGGATCTGGGCTCCCGAGAAAGCAGTATATCATTCCCGTCTGGCTCGTCAGACTCGTTAAAGGAAAAAAAGGATTCTGTCAGTCCGTGTGAGGAATCGCAGTCCTGATGTCCAGAAGTTATTTTCGGTCATAAGAGATGGTAGTGGCAACATTATGTACAAAATAAGTACAAAATTAAGTTACAAACAACGCAAATAAAAAATAAAAAAAACACAATGGGTTGGGGACATGTAAAACGTCATGCCTTCTTCTCCGGCGCCATCTTTAACATGGTCATGGTCAGTGAGTTAAATAGCACTGTCTCTAGTCATTTCTCCTCCCCAATTTTCCCATTTATTTTGTTGTTTTCATAATCCGTGTTCTAATCCCTTTTTCCATGTTCATAGTCCTAAAACAATATCAAACAAACACAACATTCCCATCAAATCAAATCAAATGTATTTATATAGCCCTTCTTACATCAGCTGATATCTCAAAGTGCTGTACAGAAACCCAGCCTAAAACCCCAAACAGCAAGCAATGCAGGTGTAGAAGCATGGTGGCTAGGAAAAACACCCTAGAAAGGCCAAAACCTAGGAAGAAACCTAGAGAGGAACCAGGCTATGAGGGGTGGCCAGTCCTCTTCTGGCTGTGCCGGGTGGAGATTATAACAGAACATGGCCAAGATGTTCAAATGTTCATAAATTACTAGCATGGTCAAATAATAATAATCACAGTAGTTGTCGAGGGTGCAGCAAGTCAGCACCTCAGGAGTAAATGTCAGTTGTCTTTTTATAGCCGATCATTAAGAGTATCTCTACCCTCCTGCTGTCTCTAGAGAGTTGAAAACAGCAGGTCTGGGACAGGTAGCACATAATGTGAACAGGTCAGGGTTCTATAGCCGCAGGCAGAACAGTTGAAACTGGAGCAGCAGCACGGCCAGGTGGACTGGGGACAGCAAGGAGTCATGATGTCAGGTAGTCCTGAGGCATGGTCCAAGGGCTCAGGTCCCCAGAGAGAGAGAGAGAAGAGAGAAAGAGAGAATTAGAAAGAGCATACTTAAATTCACACAGGACACCGGGTAAGACAGGAGAAGTACTCCAGCTATAGCAAACTGACCCTAGCCCCCCGACACATAAACTACTGCAGCAGAAATACTGGAGGCTGAGACAGGAGGGGTCAGGAGACACTGTGGCCCCATCCAATGATACCCTGGACAGGGCCAAACAGGAAGGATATAACCCCACCCACTTTGCCAAAGCACAGACCCCCACACCACTAGAAGGATATCTTCAACCACCAACTTACCATCCTGAGACAAGGCCGAGTATAGCCCGCAAAGATCTCCGCCACGGCACAACCCAAGGGGGTGTGCCAACCCAGACAGGAAGATCACGTCAGTGACTCAACCCACTCAAGTGACACACCCCTCCTAGGGACGGCATGAAAGAGCACCAGTAAGCCAGTGACTCAGCCCCTGTAATAGGGTTAGAGGCAGAGAATCCCCGTGGAGAGAGGGGAACCAGCCAGGCAGAGACAGCAAGGGCGGTTCGTTGCTCCAGACCCTTTCCATTCACCTTCACACTCCTGGGCCAGACTACACCCAATCATATGACCCACTGAAGAGATGAGTCTTCAGTAAAGACTTAAAGGTTGAGATCGAGTCTGCGTCTCACACATGGGTAGGCAGACCATTCCATAAAAATGGAGATCTATAGGAGAAAGCCCTGCCTCCAGCTGTTTGCTTAGAAATTCTAGGGACAATTAGGAGGCCTGCGTCTTGTAGCATACGTGTAGGTATGTACGGCAGGACCAAATCGGAAAGATAGGTAGGAGCAAGCCCATGTAATGCTTTGTAGGTTAGCAGTAAAACCTTGAAATCAGCCCTTGCCTTAACAGGAAGCCAGTGTAGGGAGGCTAGCACTGGAGTAATATGATCAAATTTTTTGGTTCTAGTCAGGATTCTAGCAGCCGTATTTAGCACTAACTGAAGATAATTTGGTGCTCTATCTGGGTAGCTGGAATGTAGAGCATTGCAGTAGTCTAACCTAGAAGTAACAAAAGCATGGATTAATTTTTCTGCATAATTTTTGGACAGAAAGTTTCTGATTTTTGCAATGTTACGTAGATGGAAAAAAGCTGTCCTTGAAACAGTCTTGATATGTTCGTCAAAAGAGAGATCAGGGTCCAGAGTAACGCCGAGGTCCTTCACAGTTTTATTTGAGACAACTGTACAACCATCAAGATTAATTGTCAGATTCAACAGAAGATCTCTTTGTTTTTTGGGACCTAGAACAAGCATCTCTGTTTTGACCGAGTTTAAAAGTAGAATGTTTGCAGCCATCCACTTCCTTATGTCTGAAACACAGGCTTCTAACGAGGGCAATTTTGGTGCTTCACCATGTTTCATCGAAATGTACAGCTGTGTGTTATCCGCATAGCAGTGGAAGTTAACATTATGTTTCCGAATGACATCCCCAAGAGGTAAAATATATAGTGAAAACAATAGTGGTCCTAAAACGGAACCTTGAGGAACACCGAAATGTACAGTTGATTTGTCAGAGGACAAGCCATTCACAGAGACAAACTGATATCTTTCCGACAGATAAGATCTAAACCAGGCCAGAACTTGTCCGTGTAGACCAATTTGGGTTTCCAATCTCTCCAAAAGAATGTGGTGATCGATGGTATCAAAAGCAGCACTAAGGTCTAGGAGCACGAGTACAGATGCAGAGCCTCGGTCTGACGCCATTAAAAGGTCAAGAGCAGTCTCAGTGCTATGATGGGGTCTAAAACCAGACTGAAGCATTTCGTATACATTGTTTGTCTTCAGGAAGGCAGTGAGTTGCTGCGCAACAGCTTTTTCTAAAAAGTTTGTGAAGAATGGAAGATTCGATATAGGCCGATAGTTTTTTATATTTTCTGGGTCAAGGTTTGGCTTTTTCAAGAGAGGTTTTATTACTGCCACTTTCAGTGAGTTTGGTACACATCCGGTGGATAGAGAGACGTTTATTATTTTCAACATAGGAGGGCCAAGCACAGGAAGCAGCTCTTTCAGTAGTTTAGTTGGAATAGGGTCCAGTATGCAGCTTGAAGGTTTAGAGGCCATGATTATTTTAATCGTTGCGTCAAGAGATATAGTACTACAACACTTGAGTGTCTCTCTTGTACCTAGGTCCTGGCAGAGTTGTGCAGACTCAGGACAACTGAGCTTTGGAGGAATACGCAGATTTAAATAGGAGTCCGTAATTTGCTTTCTAATGATCATGATCTTTTCCTCAAAGAAGTTCATGAATTTATCAATGCTGAAGTGAAAGCCATCCTCACTTGGGGAATGCTGCTTTTTAGTTAGCTTTGTGACAGTATCCCCGTGTTTGTTTGTCTGTGTGTGAGTGTGTGTGCACTCACTGGATGAGGAGATGTAATCTCATGTTTTTTTCAAAGAAACCAACAGGATCGATCAGAGATTTTCAGTGGTCAGTCTTCCCAGAGTCATCAAACAGACCTGGCCTCCATATTCAGTGTATGTGGTACTGTTACATACATTTGATTTTGTTTACCTCAAGTAAAGATGATCTGTCAATCATTCATTAATGTGTGAATGAGAAAGCTTTTATTTTCTTGCTTAACTTATTTACTTTATTTATTTCAGTTGCTTGAAGAGAATATTATGACATTTGTGAAGAATGAGCTGACAATGTTCAAGAGGATTCTTAGTCCAGGAATCCCAGAAGGCTTTGAGAGTCAGAAGCAGGATAAGGAAGTGGTGGACGCTGAAGATGAGAAGCAGGAGAGCAGTGCCAGAGAGGGGGCTCTGAAGATCACATTGCACATCCTGAGGAAAATGAACCAGAAGGAGCTTGCTGACACACTGGAGAAAAGTAAGACCTGTCTGCCTAATGTGGAATGCTATTTTATAACAAATATTTAAAAGCTGTAGCTAAAGTACAGCTAAAGTAGCTGTGTAACTCAATGGCATTGTAGCAGCCTTAACACAACACCTAGTGACTTCATCAAGTAGCAGGAGGGATGTGTTAGAGAGAGAGAGAGACCACATGAACAATACCATCAATAATACCATTAATAATATAATCAGTCACACCAGTGTGTAACGCAATATGAAGAAATTACAAATTTATACAGGTAGTTAATATAGTAAATTATTATAATATCCAACTTTATAGCACAGTCCTATAACACTGTAGGCATTAAAACAGAAGTAATATTAATATCCCTGTGTTATTTCTTCATTCAGATGAGCTTGCTGTGATATACAAACGTGAACTCAAATCTAATCTAAAGAAGAAGTTTCAATGTGTATTTGAGGGTATCGCTAAACAAGGAAACCCAACACTTCTCAATAAGATCTACACAGAGCTCTACATCACAGAGGGTGGAAAAGGAGAGGTCAATAATGAACATGAGCTGAGACAGATTGAGACAACAACCAGGAAACAAGCAAGACCAGAGACTCCAATCAAATGTAACAACATCTTCAAACCCTTAACTGGACAAGACAAACTTATCAGAACTGTTCTGACAAAGGGAGTCGCTGGCATTGGAAAAACAGTCTCTGTGCAGAAGTTCATCCTGGACTGGGCTGAAGGAAAAGCAAATCAGGATGTCCAATTTGTATTTTCATTCCCTTTTCGGGAGCTGAATTTAATAAAAGGGAAAAAACACACTTTAATTGAACTTCTCAATCACTTCTCAATGGAAAACAAAGAATCAAGAATCTCCAACTACAACAAGTACAAAGTTCTGTTCATCTTTGATGGTTTGGATGAGTGCCGACTGCCCCTAGACTTCCAGAAGAACAAGATCTGTTGTGACGTCACAAAGTCAACCTCAGTGGATGTTCTGCTGACAAACCTCATCAAGGGAAATCTGCTTCCCTCTGCTCTTCTCTGGATAACTACCCGACCTGCAGCAGCCAGCAAGATCCCTTCAGGTTGTGTTGACCAGGTGACAGAGGTACGAGGGTTCAATGACCCACAGAAGGAGGAGTACTTTAGAAAGAGATTCAGTGATGAGGATCTGGCCAGCAGAATCATCTCGCACATAAAGACTTCAAGGAGCCTCCACATCATGTGCCACATTCCAGTCTTCTGTTGGATTTCTGCAATAGTCCTTGAACACATGCTGAAACATAAGAGAGAAGAGATGCCCAAGACTCTGACTGAGATGTACACACACCTTGTGGTGTTTCAGACCAAACAAAAGAATGGCAAGTATCTTGGGAAAGAAGAGACCGATCCACACTGGAATAAAGAGAGCATTCTGTCACTGGGAAAACTGGCTTTTCAACAGCTTGTGAAGGGAAATATAATGTTCTATGAAGAAGACCTGAAAGAGGCTGGCATTGATGTCAATGAAGCCTCAGTGTACTCAGGATTGTGCACACAGCTCTTTAAAGATGAATGTGGGCTGTACCAGGACAAGGTGTACTGCTTCGTACATCTGAGCATTCAGGAGTTTCTGGCTGCTGTATATGTGTTCCTCTCATTCATTAACAACAATGAAAATCTAATGGTCAAACCTCAATCAATGCCCAGTAACTTTTTTGCGCTGTTCAGAAACAAGCATGACGTTACTTTCTACAAGAGTGCTGTGGATAAAGCATTACAAAATGAGACGGGAAACCTGGACCTTTTCCTCCGCTTCCTTCTGGGCCTCTCACTGGAGTCCAATCAGAAGCACTTACGAGGTCTACTGACAAAGACAAGAAGCAGCTCACAATGCCATGAAGAAACAGTCAAGTACATCAAGGAGAAGATCAGGGAGAATCCCTCTCCAGAGAGGTGCATCAATCTGTTCCATTGTCTGAATGAACTGAATGACCATTCTCTAGTGGAGGAGATCCAAAGCTACCTGAGATCTGGAAGTGTCTCCTGTGAAGAACTCTCACCTGCACAGTGGTCAGCTCTGATCTTTGTGTTGCTGACTTCAGAAAAGGAGCTGGATGTGTTTGACCTGAAAAAATACTCCAGATCAAAGGAAGGTGTTCTGATGCTACTGCCAGTGGTCAAAGCATCCAAAGCTGCTCTGTGAGTCCATAAAATGACATTTAAGTACTAGTCATCAGAAATAAATATTCAGTTTCGAGAAAATATATATTTTTGAAAAACATATTTAAATCAATGCTTTGATTTGACATTAGTCAAAAACAACAGGACGGAACATGAATTTATGTGTTGTTTGTGAGAATAAACCATATGCATCTGCCATTGTCCTTCTCACTACTGTTGTTAAATTAACAGTGTGTTTGTGAAATCATGATGATCTCTATGTCAGGCTGTCTGGCTGTGGAGTCACAGAGGAAAGCTGTACTTCTCTGGCCTCAGCTCTGAAGTCAAACCCCTCACACCTGAGAGTTCTGGATCTGAGTAACAATGACCTGAAGGATTCAGGAGTGAAGCTGCTCTCTGCTGGCCTGGGGAATCCCCGCTGTAAACTGGAGACTCTGAGGTCAGTATTCCTGTATTTGGTCAACATGTGATAACTTTTCACCAGATCCACGTGTTTTACCAGGCACACGTAGTCCATAAATCAATCAAATGTATTTATAAAGCCCTTCTTACATCCGCCGATGTCACAAAGTGCTGTACAGAAACCCAGCCTAAAACCCCAAACAGCAAGCAATGCAGGGGTAGAAGCACGGTGGCTAGGAATAACTCCATAGAAAGGCCAGAACCTAGGAAGAAATCTAGAGAGGAACCAAGCTATGAGGGGTGGCCAGTCCTCTTCTGACTTCTGACTGTGCCGGGTGGAGATTATAACAGAACATGGCCAAGATGTTGGTTCACCAACTACTTCTCAGACAGAGTTCAGTGTGTCAAATCGGAGGACCTGTTGTCCGGACCTCTGGCTGTCTATATTGGGGTTCCACAGGGTTCAATTCTTGGGCCGACTCTTTTGTCTGTATATATCAACGATGTCGCTCTTGTTGCGGGTGATTCCCTGATCCACTTCTACGCAGACAACACCATTCTGTATACACCTGGCCCTTCTTTGGAAACTGTGTTAACTAACCTCCAAACGAGCTTCAATGCCATACAACACTCCTTCCGTGGCCTCCAACTTCCCTTAAACGCTAGTAAAAACCTAATGCATGCTTTTCAACCGATCGCTGCCCCCACCCGCCCACCCGACTAGCATCACTACTCTGGACGGTTCTGACTTAGAATATGTGGACAACTACAAATACCTAATTGTCTGGTAAGACTGTAAACTCTCTTTCCAGACTCATGTTAAACATCTCCATTCCAAAATTAAATCTAGAATCAGCTTCCTATTTCGCAACAAAGCCTCCTTCACTCACGCCGCCAAACATACCCTCGTAAAACTGACTATCCCACCGATCCTCGACTTCGGCGATGTCATTTACAAATTAGCTTCCAATACTCTACTCAGCAAACTGGATGAAGTCTATCACAGTGCCATCCGTTTTGTCACCAAAGCCCCTTATACCACCCACCACTGCGAATACTTTTGTCGGCTGGCCCTCGCTACATATTCGTCGCCAGACCCGCTGGCTCCAGGTCATCTATAAGTCTATGCTAGGTAAAGCTCCGCCTTATCTCAGCTCACTGAGATAAGTGTCGATAACAACACCCACCCGTAGCACGCGCTCCAGCAGGTATATCTCACTGGTCATCCCCAAAGCCAACACCTACTTTGACCGCCTTTCCTTCCACTTCTCTGCTGCCAGTGGCTGGAACAAATTGCAAAAATCGCTGAAGCTGTAGACTTATATTTCCCTCACTAACTTTTAACATCAGCGATCTGAGCGGCTAACCGATCGCTGCAGCTGTACATAGCCCATCTGTAAATAGCCAACCCAATCTACCTACCTCATTCCCATATTGTTTTTTATTTACTTTTCTGCCTTTTTGCACACCAGTATTTCTACTTGCACATCACCATCTGCTCATCTATCACTCCAGTGTTAATCTGCTAAATTGTAATTACTTTGCTACTATGGCCTATTTATTGCCTTACCTCCTCACGCTATTTGCACACACTGTATATAGGCTTTCTTTTTTTCTATTGTGTTATTGACTGTACGCTTGTTTATTCCATCTGTAACTCTGTGTTGTTGTTTGTGTCGCACTGCTTTGCTTTATCTTGGCCATGTCGCAGTTGTAAATGAGAACTTGTTCTCAACTTGCCTACCTGGTTAAATAAAGGTGTTCTCAACTAGCCTACCTGGTTAAATAAAGGTGAAATAAAATAAAATAAATAAAAATGTTCAAATGTTCATAAATGACCAGCAGGGTCAAATAATAATAATAACAGTGGTTGTCGAGGGTGCAACAGGTCAAGCACCTCAGGAGTAAATGTCAGTTGGCTTTTCATAGCCGATCATTCAGAGTGTCTCTACCGCTCCTGCTGTCTCTAGATAGTTGAAAACAGAAGGTCTGGGACAGGTAGTCCACACCAAATGTGTTTGGACAGTGAAGCTTATAGTTTTAAATTTGGCGCTATGCTCCAGCAATGTTTCATATGAATGCTACCTTTAATTTGAGGTTAATGGTGAGAGGTTAGCATGTTTTGTTTTAGCCTCTGTAACTCTCTCACTCATTATTATTCATGATTCATTTTATTAATCATGGCATCATCAGGATGAATTTCTGTATTTTTTAGAAACATTTTATCTATTCACTTCTAAATAAAATTACTCTGGCCGTCATCCACCATTCAGTTACTATTGGGCAAAACAGAAACCAAAACACAACCAGATCAAGCCTGTTGTAGTCTCTGTGTGCAAGGAATATGTTACCAAATACTAAACTTTTGACTACATTAATACACTACAAGTGAATTGGCCAGAATACTCATGACTTATTCAATTGAAGTATGAAGTAATGAAGTAATTTCATTTCTAAATGGTCAAACAAATATGTATGAAAATACCCTCAAATTAAAGGTGACATTATATACTGTCAGCTCATATGAAACATTTGGTCTGAAATCTAAATTGCTGGAATATAGAGCCAAATGTAAAAAGTTAGCTTAATTTCCAAAATAGATGTGGTGTGGACTGTATACTCAATACAGTCTTAATATGATACCTCAGTGTCTGTCTTTTGACTGAGACTGCATTTTATACTGGTCAAGTCAGTCTACTCACATATTTGTATTAAAAATGTTTCTCTCTCTACAAGCAGTACTTCTATCATTTGTCATTGTTAATAATAATACATCCATTTATGAATAGATATGGACGGTTTCAGGACGCTGATATACAGTATCTGATTATGTTGAAAAATATACTGCCTCTCTATTTTCACAGCCAAATAATAGCAGTGTTATTTTAAAACGATTTTACTGTTTGCAGGTTGTCAGCCTGTCTAGTCACAGAGGAAGGCTGTGCTTCTCTGGTCTCAGCTCTGAGGTCAAACCCCTCACACCTGAGAAACCTGGATCTGAGTAACAATGACCTGAAGGATTCCGGAGTGAAGCTGCTCTCTGCTGTACTTGGGATTCCCCACTGTAAACTGGAGACTCTGAGGTTAGTATTCCTGTAGTTGGTCAACAAGTGATAATTGTTCACCAGATCCACATGTGTTTACCAGGCACACATAGTCCACACCATATGTGTTTGGACAGTGAAGCTTACAGTTTTAAATGTGTCACTATGCTCCAGCATTTTGAATTTCAGATAGAATGTTTCACATTAAGCGACAATACAGAATCTCACCTTTTATTGGAGGGTAATGGTGAGAGGTTAGCATGTTTTGTTGTATACTCTAACTTTCTCACTCATTATTATTCATGATTTCTTCTTGATTTTTCGTAATTATGGTATCGGTATCATCACAATTAATTTAGTGTTTAGAAACTTTGTATCTACTCAATTAGATAGAAGATTAATCCAGTCATAATCCACCATTCAGTTACTATTGGGCAAAACATAACCCAAAACACAACTAAAACAACCTGCAAATGCAACCAACAAGTGTGGGACCAAATACTACACTTTTGACTACTTTAATATACTATAAGTGAATTGGTCAGAATACTTATGACTTCTTCAAATGGGGGGACTAGATACATCAAGTGCTTTCATTTTTAAACTGTGAAACAGATATGTATGAAAATACCCTGAAATAAAAAGTGACACTAAATACTGTCACTTCAAATGAAACACTTGATCTCAAATCGAAAATGCTTGAGTATATAGACACATTTAAAATGTTAGCTTCACTGTCTAAATAGATATGGTGTGGACTGTATCCTCGACACTCTCTGAATCTGATACCTCAATGTCTGTCTTTTGACTGATACTGCTTTTTAAAATGGCCTGGTCAGTCTACTCAAATATTTGTACTTAATATTTCTCTATCTACAAGCAATACTTTGATAATTTGTCATTTCTAATAATTATATATTCATTTATGAATAGATATGGCAGATTTTAGGACACGGATGTAAAATATCTGATTATGTTGAAAAAATATACTGCCACAATTTTCACCACCAAAGAATAGCAATGTGGTTTTAATATGATTTTACTGTTTGCAGGTTGTCAGCCTGTCAAGTCACAGAGGAAAGCTGTGCTTCTCTGGTCTCAGCTCTGAGGTCAAACCAATCACACCTGAGAAGCCTGAATCTGAGTAACAATGACCTGAAGGATTCAGGAGTGAAGCTGCTCTCTGCTGGACTGGGGAATCCCCACTGTAAACTGGAAAGTCTAAGGTCAGTATTCCTGTGTTTGGTCAACAAGTGCTACATTTTTACCAGATCCACATGTGTTTACCTGGTACACATAGTCCACACAAATGTGTTTGGACAGTGAAGCCTACAGTTTCAAATTTGGCACTATGCTTCCGGTTTTTAGAAAAAATAATAATGAAAAAACTCTGAAACATCACATTTACATGATGATGCTACAAGATTTGGGGAGTTTCTCCCATTCTTCTCTGCAAATCATCTCAAGCTCTGTCAGGTTGGATGGGGAGGGTTGCTGCACAGCTATTTTCAGGTCTCTCCAGAGATGTTCGATCGAGATCAAGTCCGATGTCATAGTGTTTGCTGTCTCTAAATGTGAAGACTAAATTAATAAATCAATTCTCTATTTGTGATTAAACTAATCATGTAACTTTAATTAACTAGGAAATTGGGGCACCACGGGAAAATGTTAATAGATTCTCTATTTCCCAAATTAACTCTTCAGACATTTTCATATCTTATCGATTACAGTATTCTATTAATGTATTATTTCATCAATCTCATTCCTGAATGTCGCAAACCTTTGGATATCTGCACGAACCATAGCATCAAATAATGAATCAGCAATATACAAATTGGCTTAATTATTTATTTACTAACTAATCAATCACAGGATTACATAAACACACACACACAATAGGTCATACATTGGTTACTAACATGATACGTATAAAAGGTCTGTAGTGGACAAAATCGATATGATGGCTTGGTAGACAAAGGAAATGGGTGGGGACAGCTCAAGAGCGAGAAACTCTGAGTGGATCCACTGTAATACAGTTGATAACTACACTCATGTAAATGCTAATACTTTGAAAATGAATAGCCGCTCATTAAAAAATAAATAGCAATTTACATATTTACGAGTGTATGCCTTTGTTGTCCCTCTCTGTGATCGCCAATCTGTCTGCGGGATAATCGTTCATCAGGGAGTCTCTGGATGCGTCCACCAGAGATCAGTCTTCCGTAGTTGTAGATTGTTATAATGGATACGTCAGAGTACCATTCAAAAATGTTCTTAGATCGGATGCGTTTACCAGACGAAAGTATTTAAACAGCTGCAGCCTGAATAATTGGTCTTTAGTTTGTAGATTTCTTCACCATTTCAGCATGGGGATGATCTCCACGTTCTCTGGTCTTGTCCTTTGGTCGAGGTGCTAACCATTTCAACATGTAGCGACAGCTTCATGTTTTCCGATCTCTAGAGTGGTAGCCATTTCAACGTGGGGACTATCCTAGCGTTATCTTCACTAAATTTACATTTTGTCACAAGTCCTTTTATTAACTTTGTGGAAGGGGGCATTCCATGACGTTTGGATATAATGTCTTTGCTAACGGGGGCGTGGCCACTGACTTAGTTCAGACTTCATATGAAAACAATTATCTTGTTTAGAAGGCTAACATCACATTACATCTTCTCACAAATAGTTTCCTATTTAATCATATATTTTATACAACATTCAGATGCAAACCCAATAATTGAGAAGTGTATACAAACAAAGATACAGTAATGTGGTTCTCCGGTCTTTCATGAGGTCAACAAATGAAACAAATTCGACATGGCTGTTCCTTAAGTGTCCACGGACCACTCCAATTGTTTGGAATACACAAATACTGTTAAATTATTCAACTTTTTGTTGTTAAAGTTTCTCTCTGTGTTAGCAAAGGGATTCTCCACTTTCATTTTGGCAGAGTGGGGAAAGGAGTTTCAGTATTTACGACCATCATAAACCTGTGGTGGGAGAGAGCGAGAGTGAGAGCAAGAGCGAGAGCGAGAGAGAGAGAGGGGGGGGGGGCTATGATCCTCACCCCAAAAGAGCACGTCGTGACAGTCCCCCTCTGGTGGGTTCAATCTTGTGATTTTGCTGCAAGTTGCAAACCAACATAACAATCATGACCACATGATATCCTGGTTGTGGATCATCGTTGTGGCCCCCCTCTGGTGGTTGACCCGGTTAGGCTTTCTGAAAGCTGCAAAGCACCTCACGAATGGCCAGGGGATGTCCTGGTTGGTGATCGCCGTTGCGGTCCCCTTCTGGTGGTTGACCCGGGTACGATTTCTGCAAATGGAGTAGGCCGCCACAAGGATGGGCAGCGAATGTCCGGATTGGAATTGCCGTTCCGGACCCGTCTTCTGGTCGTCCAGGCTGGTGGATCTAGGCAGGAACTTAGGCAGATGTGAACAACGCACACACACTCACGAAATACATAATTACATTTCTTCCCAAATGAGTGGCGTTGTGGCACTAAGTGACGGTTGTATGGGGAACTTGTTTATGGCTCTATCACTTCCTAAGTGTCAAAGGAAATGAAAGAAAAAGGAATGGAAGCATAAACAAAATATATACAAAATATAGTTATCACACCTTAATCATCTAATTGGACTGTATTCTATATACCTCCAAGGTCTTTGCAAAATGACCATACCATGACATTGTCTAATGTCATATCTAGGGCGTTCCTAATTTGCGGTGTGTTGCTTAGGACACTATCCTAAGATTATAACTACGTAATAAGTCTACAGCTGTAAGGCACCAGCTTCGGGCAGTCTACAGGCATGACCTATGGACCTCTGTGGAGATCTGGTGAGTACTGTAGCTGTAGAGTCAATGGTCTTAGAGTACATTTTCAACTTTACTAAGGCTGGTATTTTGTTCACACCCTTAAGTGATTTGAGCATAAATCCACATTAAATGTTCCATTGTACGTGTGTGTTTGTGCTTACACAAGCGCACATACCAAGGGAAAGAAACCAAGTATCCGGGTAGGCTGCAAACTGTTCAGAATGAGTCTGAAGTCATCAGATCAGTTCCAGATCAAGGCCTGGTAATTAAGAATTGATGTCGACCTCAAGACAAGTGTTAAGCGGTCATTGTGTCTTTCACCATTGTAGTGGTGATAGGTATGAAGGAGTCTATTTCATAGCTATGTTATCCACAGAAGAGCTAACCTCACTACGGAAGTACTCTCTAAGCACTGAACCAGTCGTACGCGGTGTGTTCATGTTTCATGACTTCTAATAACTTTCCTCCTAAATGGAAGGTTCTATTTATTAGTGGCATGTGTGTTAACCATCAGAAGAGTGTTCTGGAGATTCCCTTACACGTGTAGAAATCTTCGTGACTCCTCTATCGCTGTTATCTATAGCAATTTGACTTGTGAGGTCTCTAATCCTCTTACTGATTGTTGCTGTGCTGGCATTGGTAATGGTACTCAAGGGGACCAGTTATCCTACCGATTTATTTTGTAGTCTCGACCCCCCCACCGGCCTCATGATGAGGCTCATCATGGGTCTGGGCTTCTAGTATTCCCCCCATTTCTGTCCCCCCCCCCCCCCCTCCCCACCAGTGGTTGGTGTTGGTATCCGAGGCACAAAGGAAAAGGTCGGAACCTATCAATGAGTTGTCAGCGGCCGGTGTTTGTGCTTCAAAACGCTCAGTGGCTATCGAGGCTTGTCAGTCACCACAGCGTCCACGTGTGGCAACCTCTTCAGTGCCTGCGAACTGAGATAAGGTTTTCTGTCTGTGATATCGCAAAGTGTTTCACCAGTGGGAGTCATCTGGTCAGTTGTGGGACTGATGCCATTAGTGTCATTGCAAGGGATGACAGTGCCCCACAAAGCGGTAGATGTATCATCGGAAGCAGAGTTCACTCTGCGTGTCAATGGTTTGCTTGCTTAGACTGCCGCAGTGCTTGTGGAACCCGTAACATTCGGGTAGCCAACCAATGCGTCCTCTATGTCAGCTAGGAACGTCTAGAGTACTAGAGAATGTGGCAGTTGGATGTGAATGAATTTGCAAAAGCAAATTGAATTTATTAATCAATGATAATGATTAATCATAACTGGATAGGCTATCTGGGAATTAAACTTTAATTAACCTGAGAAGTTGGTTCATCTCGGTTAATATAGGAATTTTAAAATTGTCTCATTTGTAGAAAGAACCTGAAAAGGTATGTTCTACAATTGAACTTATTAAATTGAATGAGACAATGATATCCAATCAATTGAGATTATGTCTGTATTATCATAAGTGTAAACAGTAGTTTAAATGTTAGGGTACATTCCTCACCAGGCTCACATGTCCCTAAGGCCGAAGCCACATGGGTAGTCCTGAATGAGCTTTGCAAAGCAAATTTTACTGATTTAATCAATGTTAAGGATAAATCAAACCTTTTTAGGCTATTTGGAAATTAAACTTTAATTAACCTGAGAGCGTTGCTGTTTCAAGGTTAATGTGGAAAAGTTTAAATTGACTCATTTGTAGAAACCCATCCATTTGGATATTATTCAAAATGTCCATTGGAAAAGATAAATCTGTCAATTTGACCTCTTAGTTAAATTGAATCAGACATCGATATCCAATCAGTTGAGACTGACTGGATATCATAAGTAACCACTTGTTAAACGTGATCCACATTTGGGTGTCACCTACATTCTAATCAAAAGAAATGCACTGACGATTCGTCACCACCAGAGGTCAGTGATAGCACACGCTGAAATCAAATGGAAGTAAAAAAGGCGGGACTTCCGTTGCGCAAGCCGGAGGAATTTCAACGTGACACAGGAAAAAAAATGGCAGCTTTCCCTTTGTTAGCTTAGCATCTCATGCAAGCTAATCCTACTTTATACACTTTCAAGAATAACATTGGATCCCCTTCAGCAAGGGAACGGTTTTATGTGATATTTTGTCAGAACGCGCTGTAAACAAAGACATACACCGTTGGTCTACTCGCATGGAAACGTGAGAGATAATTATCACTAGTCAAGCTAATATCGACTCAGATTTCAATCGGCTGGCTCTTTGTCCTCACTCAAGAAATTAATAATGAGCCTTCTGAAACGTGGGAGGCAGAAATAGCACTACGTTTGGCCAAACTATTTCTATAAGTAGTTGGATCGTGTCTTAGTACTATAAATGTATAGCTAACGCTACCCCCTGGCTACGTCAGAGAACATCACGGAGGCATTCTCCAGAACACACACACATGGCTCACCAACTCTCTCTACTGATAACATAATCTGGGTGTTTTATGTAAACTGCTTGTCAATTTTATATTGGCTGAATCAAAATGAAAGCGTCATCCTATTTTAGATTCCTCGCACGATGCGTCATTATGTCATGTCTCTAGTATGGTTGAATGAGATGATGTGCTATTTATCAAATCGATTACCTAACGTTTAATTGATTATGTCATTGAATTAATTCATGCACCAATTAACTCATGAATAACCTGGGGCACCACGGAAGCATTAGTTTTTATAGAGCGGCTATCCCCTGAATCCACTCTTCAAGATCTGAAGATATTTTATATCAATAGCAGTCGGTCATTAATCGTCACCTTATTCAGTCTCATCTGAAAGTTGTACAATTATGGGTTATCTTCACGAACCCCGGCTAACAAGTTGAATCAACAGTTCAAAGTTCATACCAAGTTGCCATACTCAGCTCGGGCTCTATTCTGACTGGTGTAGTCGAAATTCATCCTTCCAGCATGGTGATCGTCACCTCCAAGCCCTTTTAAACGTATGAACATCAGTCCTCACGTCATCGGGAATTAAATGTTAATTTCATTAGGTTGAAATTTGCCCTTTTAAACGTATGGACATCAGTCCTCACGTAGTCGGCAACTGAGGTTTGACTTCCGTCAACGGGCTTTTGTAGTGGGGGAGAGAAGGGCGTGTTTCATGGTTCTCAACCAATGTCTGTTCACTTGGGCGTGGCCACTGAGTGAGCATAGTTTACTTTATGAAAACAATTCTCCCATTTAGAAGCTGAAATTAATATTTTCACAAACAGTTTCATATTTAAACATTTAAATTGCACATCAATTCCATGTCAGTCTGATGACTAGAATGTGTAGACTTTCCAAGATACAATTTATGTCGTCTTATCATCAGATATAATGTCCCAGACACCAACTGATCTGACATCATATTCTTTAAGTACCAACAGACACTTTCAACTGGTTGGATTACAGAAATATTGATATTTTTTCACAACCTTTTGATGTGACCATACTCTATGTTAAGAAAAGGCTTTCCAAGAGTCCATTCTGTAGAGTGGAGAGAAAAGGGGAAAGGTATTTATGACGGTCACAAACCTCACACAACAGGACAACGTCATGACATTATATACTGTCACGGTCTTCCTCCTCTTCATCTGAAGAGGAGAGGCGAGAAGGATCAGAGGACCAATATGCGGCGTGGTATGTGTTCATAGTGAATTTTAATAAAGAGAACACTGAACACTAAACAAAAGAGTAACAAAAAAACAATAAACCAAATACAACCGTGAAGCTACAAATGAGACCTGTGCTGACACAAGCCACTAACATAGACAATCACCCACAAACAAACAGTGCAACCCAGGCTACCTAAGTATGATTCTCAATCAGAGACAACTAATGACACCTGCCTCTGATTGAGAACCATACTAGGCCGAAACATAGAAATCCCCAAATCATAGAAAATCAAACATAGACTGCCCACCCAACTCACGCCCTGACCATACTAACTAAATACAAAAACAAAGGAAATAAAGGTCAGAACGTGACATATACTGTCACCTCGTATGAAACATTTGATCTGAAAATGCTGGAGCATATTGCCAAATGTAAAATGTTAGCTTCACTGTCAAAATATGGTGTGAATTGTATACTCGATACAATCTAAATCTGATACCTCACTGTCAAAATAGATATGATGTGGACTGTATACTCGATACAATCTAAATCTGATACCTCACTGTCAAACTAGATATGGTGTGGACTGTATACTCAATACAATCTAAATATGATTCCTCACTGTCTAAATAGATATGATGTGGACTGTATACTCAATACAATCTAAATCTGATACCTCACTGTCAAAATAGATATGGTGTGGACTGTATACTCAATACAATCTAAATCTGATACCTCACTGTCAAAATAGATATGGTGTGGACTGTATACTCAATACAATCTAAATCTGATACCTCACTGTCTAAATAGATGTGGTGTGGACTGTATACTCAATACAATCTAAATCTGATACCTCAGTGTCTGTCTTTTGACTGAGACTGCATTTTATACTGGTCAAGTCAGTCTACTCACATATTTGTATTCGTAATGTTTCTCTCTCTACAAGCAATACTTCTATCATTTGTCATTGTTAATAATAATACATCCATTTATGAATAGATATGGACGGTTTCAGGACGCTGATATACAGTATCTGAATAAAATATACTGCCTCTCTATTTTCACAGCCAAAGAATAGCAGTGTTATTTTAAAACGATTTTACTGCTTGCAGGTTGTCAGCCTGTCTAGTCACAGAGGAAGGCTGTGCTTCTCTGGTCTCAGCTCTGAGGTCAAACCCCTCACACCTGAGAGAGCTGGATCTGAGGAACAATGACCTGAAGGATTCAGGAGTGAAGCTTCTCTCTGCTGGACTGGGGAATCCCCACTGTAAACTGGAGACTCTGAGGTTAGTATTTCTGTAGTTGGTCAACAAGTGATAATTGTTCACCAGATCCACATGTGTTTATCAGGGACACATAGTCCACACCATATGTGTTAAGACAGTGAAGCTTACAGTTTTAAATTTGGCGCTATGCTCCAACATTTTGGTTTTGAGATAGAGTAGAATGTTTCATATTTGGTGACCGTACAGAATGTCACCTTTTATTTGAAGGTATTCATACCTGTTTTACTGTTTAGAAATGAAAGCACTTTATGTATGTACAATGCCTTTGGGAAGTATTCAGACACCTTGACTTTTTCCAGAATTTGTTACGTTTCAGCCTTCTTCTAAAATGTATTAAATACTTTTTTTCCACTAATCAATCTCCACACAATAAACCCATAATGACAACGCAAAAACAGGTTTTTAGATATGTTTGCTAATTTATCAAAAATAAAATAAATGAAATATCACATTTACATAAGTATTAAAACGCAGCAGTTTGTTGAAGCAGCTTTGACAGCAATTACAGCCTCAAGTCTTCTTGGGTGTGGCCCTACAAGCTTGTCACACCTGTATTTGGAGAGTTTCTCCATTCTTCTCTTCAGATCCTCTCAAGCTTTGTCAGTTGGATGGGGAGAGTTGCAGCACAGCTATTTTTAGGTCTCTCAAGTTCAAGTCTGGGCTCTGGCTGGGCCACTGAAGGACATTCAGAGACTTGTCCTGAAGCCATTCCTATGTTGTCTTGGCTGTGTGCTTGGAGTCGTTGTCCTGTTGGAAGGTGTTCGTTCACCACAGTCTGAGGTCCTGAGCGCTCTGGAGTAGATTTCATCAAGGATCTCTCCGTACTTTGCTCCGTTCATCTTTCCCTTGATCCTGACTAGTCTCCCAGTCCCAGACGTGACACTTGGCATTCAGGCCAAAGCGTTCAATCTTGGTTTCATCAGACCAGAAATGTCTTGTTTCTCATGGTCTGAGAGTCTTAGGTCCCTTTTGGCAAACTCCAAGCGGGCTGTCATGTGTCTTTTACAGAGGAGTGGCTTCCATCTGGCCATTCAACAATAAAAGCCTGATTGGCGGAGTGCTGCGGACATGGTTGTCCTTTTGGAAGTTACTCCTATCTCCACAGAGGAACTCTGAAGCTCTGTCAGAGTGACCATCAAGTTCTTAGTCACCTCCTTGACCAAGGACCTTCTCCCCCGATTGCTCAGTTTGGATGGGTGGCCAGCTCTAGGAAGAGTCTTGGTGGTTACAAACTTCTCCCACTTAAGATTGATGGAGGCCACTGTGTTTTTGGGGACCTTCAAGGGTGAAAAAATGTTTTGTTACCCTTCCACAGATCTGTGCCTCAACACAATCCTGTCTCTGAGCTTTACGGACAATTCCTTCAACCTCATGGCTTAGTTTTGCTCTGACATACACTGTCAACTGTGGGACCTCATATAGACAGGTGTGTGCCTTTCCAAATCATGTCCAGCCAATTGTATTTACCATAAGTGGACTCCAATCGAGTTGTAGAAACATCTCAAGGATGATCAATGGAAACAGGATTCACCTGAGCTCAATTTTGAGTCTCATAGCAAAGGGTCTGAATAATTTAAAATTGATAATAAAGTATTTCTGTTTTTTTTATATTTAACACATTTGATTAAATGTATATAAACCTGCTTTCATTTTGTCATTATGGGGTATTGTGTGAGATTGATGAGGGAAAATTAGAATGTAATCAATTTTAGAATAAGACTGTAACGTAACAGAATGTGAGGAAGTCAATACTTTCCGAAGGCACTGTATTTGAAGAAGTTGTAATTTTTGGGAAAAATTCACTTAGTCAAAATTGTTGTATTTGGTCCCATATTCCTTGCCTGCAGTGATTACATCGAGTGTGTACTCTACAAACTTGTTGAATGCATTTGCAGGTTATCGTGGTTGTGTTTTAGATTATGTTTTTCCCAATAGAAACTGAATGGTGAGAGTCATTTTAGAGTCCCTTCACTTGTGTTGTAAGTAAGAATAGAAGATGCTTATGAACACTTCTACATTCATGTGGAAACTTCCATGATTATGAATAATCATGAATGAATTGTGAATAGTGATGATGGACAAAGTTTCTCACTCATAATCATTCATGATTAATTCATGAGTTTTCTTAGTCATGGAATCATCAATATTAATTTAGTTGTGTTTAGCAATATCTTATGTACTCCAGTCATCACCCACCATTCAGTTACTATTGGGCAAAACATAACCCAAAACACAACCAAAACAAACTGCAAATGCAACAAACGAGTTTGGGACCAAATACTAAACTTCTGGCAACTTTAATACACTATAAGTGAATTGGTCAGAATAGTTATGACTTCTTCAAATGGGGGGACTAGATACATAAAGTTCTTTAATTTCTAAACTGTCGAAGAGATATGCATGAAGATACCCTGAAATTAAAGGTGACATTTTATGTTGTCACCTCATGTGAAACATTTGATCTCAAATCCAAAATGCTGGAGTATAGAGCCAGATGTAAAATGTTGGCTTCAATGTCAAAATAGACCATACTACATTCAATACAATCAAAAATCTAATACCTTTGCTTTTTAAACATTATAATTTTATAATTTGTCATTTCTAATAATGATACATCCATTTATGAATAGATATGGCAGGATTCAGGACCATGATATAAAATATCTGAATATGTTAAAAAATATATATAATGCCACAATTTTGACCACCAAGGAATATCAGTATGGTTTTAATGTGATGTGACTCTTTCTCAGGCTGCCAGGCTGTCTAATCACACAGGAAGGGTGTTCTTCTCTGGTCTCTGCTCTGAAGTCAAACCCCTCACACTTGAGAGAGCTGAATCTGAGTAACAATGACCTGAAGGATTCAGGAGTGAAGCTGCTCTCTGCTGGACTGGGGAATCCACACTGTAAACTGGAGACTCTGAGGTCAGTATTCCTGTAGTTGGTCAACAAGTAACAACTGTTCACCAGATCCACATCTGTTTACCAGGCACACATAGTCGACACCATATGTGATTGGAGGGCTTATAGCTTTAAATTTTGCGCTTGCATTTTGGATTTGAGATAGAATGTTTAAAATTAGGTGACAATACAGAATGTGACCTTTTTTTTATTGGACTCCAAAATTACAGGACATGATTTACCATTCAGTTACTATTGGGCAAAACACAAACCAAAACACAACCAAAACAAACTGCAAATGCAACCAATGTGTTTGGGACCAAATACTAAACTGTTGACTACTTTAATACACTATAAGTGAATTGGTCAGGATTCTTATGACTTTTACAAATGATTAGATACATAAAGTCCTTTTATTCTTCTAAGCGTTGAAACGGCTTAGAAAATATGTATTAAAATACCTTCAAATAAAAGGTGACATTATATACTGTCACCTCATATGAAACATTTGAGCTTAAATCCAAAATGCTGTAGTACAGAGCCACATTTAAAATGATTAGCTTCACTGTCATAGATATGGTGTGGACTGTATACTTAATAGAATCTACATCTTATACGCCACTGTCTGTCTTGTGACTGATACTGTTTGGTAAACTGATATGGTCAGTCTAAGTGAAATATTTGTACTATACATGTTTGTCTCTAAAATAAAAAACTTCAATAATTTGTCATTTCTAGTAATGATACATCCATTCATGAATTTATATGGCGGTATTCAGGACACTGATGAATCTGAATCCACTCCATTTTCAACACCAAAGAACAGCAGTGTGATTTTAAATGTATTTGACTCTTTGCAGGCTGTCAGGCTGTCTAGTCACAGAGGAAGGCTGTGGTTCTCTGGTCTCAGCTCTGAGGTCAAACCCCTCACACCTGAGAGAGCTGGACCTGAGCTACAATTATCCACAAGACTCAGGAGTCAGATTGCTCTCTGCTAGACTGGAGGATCCACACTGCAGACTGGAGAAACTCAAGTATGCAGAGGGTTTATGTCAACGTTCATATCAGACATGTTTGATTTATCAGACTATTTAAGATAAACTGTGTGTGTGTGTGTGTGTGTGTGTGTGTGTGTGTGTGTGTGTGTGTGTGTGTGTGTGTGTGTGTGTGTGTGTGTGTGTGTGTGTGTGTGTGTGTGTGTGTGTGTGTGTGTGTATGTGTGTGTGTGAATTCACATGTATCACTCAATGACCGTCTGTTCTTCTGCTTACCGCTACAGTGTGGAACATTGTGGAGAGAAGACAATGAAACCTGGGCTTAGAAAATGTGAGTGTTGACTGCTGTGAAGAATATGACTAAGAATAAGTCTTAAATCAAGTTAAGTCAAAGTCAAAGACCACCATCATGACTTACTTGGTCATATTAAATATAAGCTTTACATCTACAGAAGCAGAAATCAGGGACAAAAATGTTGAGAAAGTGTTGCTTTGAGAATGTGTGTGTCTGTGTATGTGTGTGCCGTGTTCGTGTTACATTAGAAATGTGTGTGTGTGTGTGTGTGTGTGTGTGTGTGTGTGTCAAATCAAATTAAACTTTATTTGTCACATGCGTCGAATACAACAAGTGTAGAACTTACCGTGAAATGCTTACTGACAAGGCCCCAACAACAGTGCAGTTCAAGAAGAGTTAAGAAAACATTTACCAAATAGACTAAAGCAAATAATAATAATAATAATAAGTAACACAATAAGAATAATAATAACAAGGCTATATACAGGGGGCACCGGTACCGAGTCAGTGTGCGGGGGTACAGGCTAGTTGAGGTAATCTGAACATGTAGGTAGGGGTGAAGTGACCGGTGGCAATTTTTATGAATTGTTCAGCAGTCTAATTGCTGTGGGGGTAGAAGCTGTAGAGGAGCCTTTTGGTCCTAGACTTTGTGCGTAAGCAGAGAAAACGTGCGATAGCTGCTGTGCGTTAGCAGAGAAAACAGTCTATAACTTGGGTGACTGGAGTCTCTGACAATTTTATAGGCTTTCCTCTGACACCGCCTATAATATAGGTCCTGGATGGCAGGAAGCTTGACCCCAGTGATGTACTGGGCGTACGCACTACCCTTACTGTCAGATGTCGAGCAGTTGCCATACCAGGCGGTGATGCAACCGGTCAGGACAACCTTTTGAGGATCTGGAGACCCATCTCCTCCCTATAGGCCGTCTCATCGTTGTCGGTGATCAGGCCTACCACTGTTGTGTCATCAACAAACTTAATGATGGTGTTGGAGTCGTGTTTGGCCACACAGTCATGGGTGAACAGGGAGTACAGGAGGGGAATAAGTACACACCCCTGAGGGACCCCAGTGTTAAGGATCAGCGTGGCAGACGTGTTGTTGCCTACTCTTACCACCTGGGGGCGGCCCGTCAAGAAGTCAGTAATTACACGTGTTATAATGGCACAAGGCGAGACCCAAATGCAGATACAGGAGGCAAATGGTTGAGCTCCGATATTTATTATAACAAAGGGAGTAGGCAAAGGCAGGTTGGGGACAGGCGAGAGTTCATTAACCAGGATAGAGTCCAAACAGTACCAGGCAGTCTTGAGGTCAGGCCAGGCAGCGGTCAGAAACCAGATCCGAGTCCAAACAGTACAATGGGATAGGCAGGCTTGTTGTCAGAACATGCAGAGTGGTCAGGCAGGCGGGCTCGGAGTCAGGACAGGCAAGGGTTGAAACCAGGTGGACTAGAAACAAAACAGAGACTGGGAAAAATAGGAGCAAGGAAAAATGCTGGTTGACTTGGCAAACAAAACAAACTGGCACAGAGAGAAAGGAAACACAGGGATATGTACAACAGGGATAAAAAAGTGACACTTGGAGGGGATGGAGACAATTCAAAGGACAGGTGAAATAGATCAGGGTGTGAAACGTGTGTGTGTAATTAATGGGAATAAGTGTGTTTTATATTACCATATAGTATAAAATATGATCATTTAACATGTCTCAAGTTACCTTACGTTCTCCTTTTGATACCTAGAAACATCTACATTAAATTAAATAGTGAAAAGTGAGTTAACATTCTAATGTGACTGATGATGATTTCTAATATTGTGTCTGGTTTCATCCATCAGATGCCTGTGATCTCACTCTGGACCCAAACACAGTAAACAGATACCTCTCTCTGTCTGAGGAGAACAGAAAGGTGACATGGAGTGCAAAGGACCAGCCGTATCCTGATCACCCAGAGAGGTTTGAGGTCTGGGAACAGGAGCTGTGTAGAGAGGGTCTGACTGGGCGCTGTTACTGGGAGGTAGAGTGGAGTGGGATAGGGGCTGATATGGGAGTGACATATAACGGAATCATCAGGAGAGGAAGGGGTAATGATAGTAGGCTTGGATGGAATGACAAGTCCTGGAGTCTGGACTGCTCTAACAACAGTTACAGAGCCTGGCACAATTATAATACCACTACCATAGACGTCCCATCCTCCAGCTCCCACAGAGTAGGAGTGTATCTGGACTGGCCAGCCGGCACTCTTTCCTTCTACAGAGTCTCCTCTGACACACTGACCCACCTGTACACATTCCACACCACATTCACTGAGCCCCTCTATCCAGGTTTTTATGTTTGGTATGACTCCTCAGTGTCCCTGTGTCAGGTGGTCCCTGTGTCAAACACAACATGATGTTTCACTCTAATCCTGGTCATGTTCAGTAAGACACACTGGAGCAACAATGTAGAATAGCTCTCTAGTGTGTAAACATATGATTGTAAACATTAATTAACACACACCATTGAAATTGACAGACATTGTCAACTAGAGTCATTCATTAATGTAATTAATCACCACATTGTGTTGTAACACTTGTTTTAATTTAGAAATCATTGATCTTCTTGTTATTGGACTTCTTGGTGTTTGGAAATATTGTTGTCTGTAGACTGTTTATTTTTCAAATTCTTGACACAACAATCTTGTTTCTGTATAAACTAAATTCCACTGAATGAAATGTACATGTGACTAATCAACCAGATGAAAGAAGAGAGGTGTAAATGTTTTAATATTGATCACAATATGACAGTACAGTAATAGATGAAAGAAGAGAGGTGGAAATGTTTTAATATTGATCACAATGTGACAGTACAGTAATAGATGGAAGAAGAGAGGTTTAAATGTTTTAATACTGATCACAATATGACAGTACAGTAATAGATTGAAGAAGAGAGGTGTAAATGTTTTAATATTGATCAGAATATGACAGTACAGTAATAGATGGAAGAAGAGAGGTGTAAATGTTTTAATACTGATCAGAATATGACAGTACAGTAATAGATGGAAGAAGAGAGGTGTAAATGTTTTAATACTGATCACAATATGACAGTACAGTAATAGATGAAAGAAGAGAGGTGGAAATGTTTTAATACTGATCAGAGTATGACAGTACAGTAATAGATGAAAGAAGAGAGGTGGAAATGTTTTAATACTGATCAGAGTATGACAGTACAGTAAATGGAGTACAGTAATAGGGGTTGTGTACAGTACATAGAAATGGGACTCATTCAGTTGAAAAATAAGCTTTTATGATCACACACACACAGACCATAACCATGTAAAATGTCAACTTCAATGGGGTCGTAGCTGTATCTTAGTAGTGTGTTTTCAGTGAATCTCCTTTCTCTATCATCTCTGGTACAACACCCTCTGTGGGGTCAGAAACATTCAGGGGAAATGAAAAGAGATCATGTGACGTGATTTCCTCTTTTGGACATTAACAAAGCAACACTCCATATTAACTACTCCACATTTACTGGATTGGTTCAACAGGACCGAAGAGAACCTCCCCACCAGTTCATTTTGTCACATAAAGACCAGCAAGACACAAACGCCGCTCTGGCAATTATTTTATGCCTGCTAGGTTACTAGTTGTCTACAATGACGACTCCTGCGTAAGTTCATACCCTTGTGACGTTGCACGCAAGCAGCTTCAGGAAGTGATACTGTGCATTTAGTTATCACATTATAATATTCACTATTCTGTCATCATACACCGAGCAAACTATAAATGCAAGATGTAAAGTGTTGGTCCCATGTTTTATGAGCTGAAATAAAAAATCCCAGAAATTATCTATATGCACAAAAAGTTATTTCTCTCAAATGTTGTGCACAAATTTGTTTACATCCCTTTTAGTGAGCATTTCTCTTTTGCTAAGGACAGGTGTGGCATATATATGTAGCTGATTAAACAACAATTACATAGGTGCACCTTGTGCTGGGGACAATAGAAGGCCAATCTAAAATGTACAGTTTTGTCACATGGCACAACGCGACAGATGTCTCAAATTTTGAGGGAGTGTGCAATTGGCATGCTGACTGCAGGAATGTCCATCAGAGCTGTTATGAGAGAATTTAATGTTAATTTCTCATAAGCCGCCTCCAACATTGTTTTAGAGAATAAAGCAGTACGTCCAGCTGGCCTCACAACTACAGACCACGTGTAACCACGCCAACCAAGGACCTCTACATCCGGCTTCTTCACCTGCAGGATAAGCTGACACCATCCATCCGAACAACTGATGAAACGGTGGGATTGCACAACCAAAGAATTTCTGCACAAACCGTCAGAGACCGTCTCAGGGAAGCTCATCTGCGGGCAAATGCTCACAGATGGCCACTGGCACGCTGGAGAAGTGTGCTCTTCACGGATTAATCCCGGTTTCAACTGTACCAGGCAGATGACAGACATGGCATCTTGTGGACGAGTGGTTTGCTGATGTCAACGTTGTAAACAGAGTGCCCCATGGTGGCGGTGGGGTTATGTTATGGGCAGGCATAAGCTATGAACAACGAACACATTTGCATTTTATCTGTGGCAATTTGAATGCACAGAGATACCGTGATGAGATCCTGAGACCTGACGTGCCATTAATCTGCCGCCATCACCTCATGTTTCAGCATGATGATGCACGGCCCCATGTCGCAAGGATCTGTACACAGGTCCTGGAAGATGAACATGTTCCAGTTCTTCCATGGCCTGCATCAGAGGTGCAACTTTGGTTTTAGAAGGGGGAGGCATAAATATATCTATTTTATATTTTTTCCCCTAACCCTCCCACCTCTCCCCTAATTGGAGTAAAATAATGGACAACAACACTTAGGCTTGTACTTCCAGCGTATACATACCAAATACATTTTATGGACACAGTGTATTTTACAATAGTTACCTTATTTAATAATTGGTCTCATCCTTCAGCTCCACTCAACACCAATCTATCTCTGAACATCATCCAGTTTTGATTTTCAGCTGTAACGTGACGTTTCACAAAAGTTCTGAACCTTTCTATTCTCATAGATTCTACATATTGTACATGTTCTAAGAGTATTATGAGAAAATTGATCGATTGGCTTTTAAATGATCCAGCAGGGCTATTTGCAGTGGGGAGCATAACTTGGCAGGGAGTCTGGGGGTCCTCCCATTTTTTGGTGCATCTAAAGCACATTTCCTGCATTTCTACACAATCTAATATGGCCCATGGAACTTCTAGCCGTCTATTTAGAACAACAAAAAGAAAGCAAAAACGCCAGGTCAAAAAGCTAAGAGATGATTAAATATGTTTGTGATTAATGAGACCACTAGATCCATGATAACTCCATAATCAATATTGTGTTGCCACTTTAACCACTATTCTAACAAATGAACAACTCTTACAAATAAAGTACAAAGACAAAGATTGTCTTTCAGACATCCTCTATATCACATTTCAGCCAGACCGCCCAGCCAGACCGCCCAGCCAGACCGCCCAGCCAGACCGCCCAGCCAGACCGCCCAGCCAGACCGCCCAGCCAGCCCAAGCAGCCAGACCGCCCAGCCAGACCGCCCAGCCAGCCCAAGCAGCCAGACCGCCCAGCCAGACCGCCCAGCCAGACCGCCCAGCCAGACCGTCCAGCCAGACCGCCCAGCCAGACCGTCCAGCCAGACCGCCCAGCCAGACCGCCCAGCCAGACCGCCCAGCCAGACCGCCCAGCCAGACCGCCCAGCCAGCCCAAGCAGCCAGACCGCCCAGCCAGACCGCCCAGCCAGACCGTCCAGCCAGACCGTCCAGCCAGACCGCCCAGCCAGACCGCCCAGCCAGACCGCCCAGCCAGACCGCCCAGCCAGACCGCCCAGCCAGCCCAAGCAGCCAGACCGCCCAGCCAGACCGCCCAGCCAGACCGTCCAGCCAGACCGCCCAGCCAGACCGTCCAGCCAGACCGCCCAGCCAGACCGCCCAGCCAGACCGCCCAGCCAGACCGCCCAGCCAGATTGCCCAGCCAGACCGCCCAGCCAGACCGCCCAGCCAGACCGCCCAGCCAGACCGCCCAGCCAGACCGTCCAGCCAGACCGCCCAGCCAGACCGCCCAGCCAGACCGCCCAGCCAGACCGCCCAGCCAGACCGTCCAGCCAGACCGCCCAGCCAGACCGCCCAGCCAGACCGCCCAGCCAGCCCAAGCAGCCAGACCGCCCAGCCAGACCGCCCAGCCAGACCGTCCAGCCAGACCGTCCAGCCAGACCGCCCAGCCAGACCGCCCAGCCAGACCGCCCAGCCAGACCGCCCAGCCTACACGCCCAACCCCCACCAGTCTGATCAGTAACTCAACTCTTTCCCATCTTCTTTTTATGTCTCAAGGGAAAGGTTTGGAAAACAAAAGTTGAATGAAAACACACCTACACATTAACACACAGAAACAGTACACCCTCTGTCATGGCAGTCGTCGGGGTGGAAATGACCGGACCAAAACGCAGCGTGATGAGCTTACATTTCTTTTATTTAGAATGTCGCCAACAAAACAAGAAAAACGACCGTGACGCTCAACTTGGGCAATAATGCCATTAACAAAGTCAACTACCCACAATAACAAAAGAGAAAAAGGCTACCTAAGTATAATTCCCAATCAGAGACAACGATAGACCGCTGTTCCCTGATTGAGAACCACACCCAGCCAAAACATAGAAATAGAAAAACATAGAAATAAAGAAACTAGAATGCCCAACCTAGTCACACCCTGGCCTAACCGAAATAGAGAATAAAATTCATATTGTAGGACTAATAGTACTGTAGAGTTATTTTTACTTGCACACAATATAGCTGAGTCACCCTGTCCTGCCCTTAGGGGTCCACAGCCCTGTAGCGCCCCAACCCAACACACCCCACTCAGCTTTAGGATCTTAGTGAAACATACAGTTGAAGTCAGAAGTTTACATACACCTTAGCCAACTACATTTCAAATCAGTTTTTCACAATTCCTGACATTTAATCCTAGTAAAAAATCCCTATCTTAGATCAGTTAGGATCACCACTTTATTTTAAGAATGTGAAATGTCAGAATAGTAGTAGAGAGAATTATTTATTTCAGCTTTTATTACTTTCATCACATTCCCAGTGGGTCAGAAGTTTACATACACTCAATTAGTATTTGGTAGCATTGCCTTTAAATTGTTTAACTTGGGTCAAACGTTTCTGGTAGCCTTCCACAAGTTTCTCACAATAAGTTGGGTGAATTTTGGCAGATTCCTCCTGACAGAGCTGGTGTAACTGAGTCAGGTTTGTAGGCCTTGCTCCCACACGCTTTTTCAGTTCTGCCCACAAATTTTCTATAGGACTGAGGTCAGGGCTTTGTGATGGCCACTCCAATACCTTGAATTTGTTGTCCTTAAGCCATTTTGCCACAACTTTGGAAGTATGCTTGGGGTCATTGTCCATTTGGAAGACCCATTTGCGACCAAGCTTTAACTTCCTGACTGATGTCTTGAGATGTTGCCTCAACATATCCACATGTTGTTCCGTCCTCATGAAGCCAATCCCAAGTGGGATTGGTTTGCACTTTTCGCAACAAAGTACATTAATCTCTAGGAGACAGAATGCGTCTCCTTCCTGAGCGGTATGGCGGCTGTGTGGTCTCATGGTGTTTATACTTGCGAACTAATGTTTGTACAGATGAACGTGGTACCTTTAGGCGTTTGGAAATTGCTCCCAAGGATGAACCAGATTTTTATTTCTGAGGTCTTGGCTGATTTCTTTTGATTTTCCCATTATGTCAAGTAAAGATACACTGAGGCCTTGAAATACATCCACAGGTACACCTCCAATCGACTCAAATGATGTCAGAAGCTTCTAAAGTCATGACATAATTTCTGGAATTTTCCAAGCTGTTTAAAGGCACAGTCAACTTAGTGTATGTAAACTTCTGACCCACTGGAATTGTGATACAGTGAATTATAAGTGAAATAAATTGTCTGTAAACAATTGTTGGAAAAATGACTTGTGTCATGCACAAAGTAGATGTCCTAACCGATTTGCCAAAACTATAGTTTGTTAACAAGAAATTTGTGGTGGTTGGAAAAACAAGTTTTAATGACTCCAACCTAAGTGTATATAAACTTCCGACTTCAACTGTACATTTTTGGTTTCATGTGTATTTGGCCAAGGCCGACCCCCAGGGCCAGGACTGAGCAGCCCAGCAGCTAGGGATTGCCTAAATAGATATCTCACCTGACTTGGGCATGTTTTCAATACAGACTCCTTTTGTCGTACAGTGTTCCAAATAAGGCATCCAGACAGAACGTATGAAAGTTGCATTGTATGCCCTTAATCTTAAATCAAATCCATTGATAATGTACATAACTTGACATTGTGGGAGGATAACCAACCTTCCAATTAATGGCATTGCATTTTTTTTGCCACTATAAATTCTAGGTTACACAGTTTCTTATGATAACAGTCTCCAGTATCAACATTTCCAAGCAAACAAAAACAGGAAGAAGGGAGAATCTGTAGACATGTTGAGATAAAAGAACATGCGCTTTGCCAGAATTCAGCCAGCCTTGGAATGTCTGAGATGATATGAATGTCTGAGATGTATGTCTGAGATGATATGCATGTCTGAGATGATATGAATGTCTGAGATGTATGTCTGAGATGATATGTATGTCTGAGATGATATGAATGTCTGAGATGATATGAACCTGATGGGGCATTCACACATATCTGTATCCAGTCATCATCATCAATATCATCTCGCAGGTCTTCCTCACATGTTTGTTTAACATGTTTTGTGTCATCCGGAAAAGCCTCTATCAACCCTTGATACAGTTTGGAAATAAACTTGGAGGTTTGTCAGAAGCATCTGGCTTGTCTAATTTTAGCTGGATAAAGAGAATAAAATTCACCTCACCTCCGCCACAGACTGGTCTTCCCTGGCTGCCTGACCCTGCTGAGACCACTATCTGATCCTCTAAAATGAGAATTACCTTGGTGTACATTTATACATTATATTATCCAAGAATAGAATCAATGGTTCAATAATTGAAATGACCATTATTCCCAGATTCCAGACTGTAGCTTTAAACTTAAGCTGTTGTCCCGTAGCTACTGTTGCTACTACCCATCAATTCAAGATGGAAGTTTTTATCATTCACTGAATATAATGCAAAATTCACCTGAGCTTTGTAGACTGGTCTTCCCTGACTGTTTGACCCTGCAGGGACCCCTGTCACCATCTGATCCTGCTAAGACATGATCAGCATAGTGTTGTGTACTGACTGTTTGACCCTGCTGGGACCCCTGTCACCATCTGATCCTGCTAAGACATGATCAGCATAGTGTTGTGTACTGACTGCACTAGATGGCTGTGCTCCTGCGGGATGCCTGCAGGACCTGAGGTCCTTTCAGAGATCATTGCTTCACGGTCTGCATTTTTCATGCTGCAGGCGGGAGCGGGCAGTAAGACAGACATCTTTGGGATGAAAATATTTGAGTTGTCCCACAGATTATTTGGAAACGGTCCTTTCTGCTTTCAATGCATTAGCCTACCTATTGTATGAAAAGCACCATTTTTTTTCACACACTCAGAATTCACTGCTTCAACTTCCGTAGCCTACTTCTCCTAGTTGGGTGTGAGAGTTCAAGTGCAGCTAGTATGTGTGGTCTCATTGAAATAGAGTAGGCTGCAGTGATGGAAAAATTTTCTTCCGGAATATAGTGAAGTAAAAGTAAAAGTTGTCAAAAATATAAATAGTAAAGTATAGACACAAGTACCCCAAAAAACTGCTTAAGTAGTTCTTTAATATATTTTTGCTTAAGAACAAATTCTTGTTTACAAGGATTTACGAGCCCCAAGTGATATATTCATTTGGGCCAGATAGTAATATATACATTTGATAGTAATATATACAGTGGGGCAAAAAAGTATTTAGAGTACCTATGATGAAAATTACAGGCCTCTCTCATCTTTTTAAGTGGGAGAACTTGCACAATTGGTGGCTGACTAAATGCTTTTTTGCCCCACTGTACATTTGGGCCAGATAACTCTCACCGGAATTGGCCCGAGCCCAAGTAAAACATTTGGGCCAGATAACTCACACCCCAATCGGCACGAGCTCAATCGCCGCATCCTAGCCATAAGTAATACTGCCGAGTCTGACTCTCAGCCGAGTGCCTCGACTCTCAGCCGGAATCGGCCCAGATCCAATGTGCTAGCTTTGACATCACCTGGCGAAAGTTTGCTAACTTAATATACTTCTGAAACGATACAAAACAAAGGCTACAAAATATTTCCATATAAAAAACAGCTGTTCAATTGTAATAATAGCTACCTTATATCGCCATCTGACAGATAACTAGAGGCTAGAACTGACCTGGCTGTGGTAGCTACTCGCTAGCTTAGCTTATTCATTCACCTCAGTCGAGAGGGGATGAAACATGTCGTTTACAATACTAGCTCAGCACTGCGAATAAACACGAGTTTACTTTTGTTCTGTTAAGTTAATCAGTTGTTACCTTTCCAGCTACATCAGTCAACTAAATAGTAGCCAGTTTCTGCTCTGCTTGCTTTTACAAGTCGGTGAAAGAGCTCAAAATATACACACTGAACTATGCTCAAATCTCCCATGCTGGTCGACGGCTTTTTGTATCACATTGCAACGATAAAACTAGTGAGGACCAAATTTTTATTTCAGAATGTGTGGGGGGGGTGGACAAGTTGCACCCCTGTCTGCCATTATTACATGGTTTAAACTGTCTAGTATTAACATTAGATGTTGGACTCAGTATCATTTTCAGCATGAATGAGAACTATGACCTTGTAAGATTCAACTCAATATCAGGTAGGTGTTCTTAATGTTTTCTACACTCAGTGCCACGTTATGTTTTACAATATGCATCAGTGATCAGAATAGAGAGTGCAGTTCTGTCAACGTCCACCAGAGGAGGACATAAGACCATCAATAATGACTAAGGATAGACCTACTCTACAGCAGGCCCAGTTTGTGCTAGTAACACCACTGGTTTCGGTCCCACCTAGTTTCACGGGGCCTTCCTTCCGTCCAATCCCCCCAAAAACTGATGGTTTCATGTCTACTATCTCTAGTTATCAGAGTCATTCACCAGGGTCGTGTTCTAGATCTGACACTGAGTTACAACACAGTGATGTGTTGCTCCCTTTCTCCCCCAGGACACACCTGCTTCCCCCCCTCCTCCTCCTCCCCTCCTCCTCTCCTTATTTATATCTTCATGTAAATTAAGAGGTTATTTTTTATCTCCTCTCAGAACTGTATGTTGGGGGAGAAGGGAGATCTGCAGGTGCCCAGAGAAGTAAACTGAAACTGAGGTTGTGTCCCAAATGGCCCTGTATTCCCTTTATAGTGCACCACTTTTGACAAAGGACAAATGGGCTCCGGTCAAAAGGAGTGCACAATAAAGGCTTCCACAGCCGCTTCGTAGACCTGCTCTGAGCGGGGGACTGAGAAACGTTCTACTTTATCTCTGACCTCCGACCTCTGTGGGGATTCAAATTAACGTCATGGATTATATAATGGAGGAGGGTAGAGGATATGTAGTGATTAATATAAACATCATGGATTATATAATGGAGGAGGGTAGAGGATATGTAGTAATTAATATAAACATCATGGATTATATAATAGAGGGTAGAGGATATGTAGTGATTAATATAAACATCATGGATTATATAATGGAGGAGGGTAGAGGATATGTGGTGATTAATATAAACATCATTGATTATATAATGGAGGGTAGAGGATATGTAGTGATTAATATAAACATCATGGATTATATAATGGAGGAGGGTAAAGGATATGTAGTAATTAATATAAACATCATGGATTATATAATGGAGGAGGGTAGAGGATATGTAGTGATTAATATAAACATCATGGATTATATAATGGAGGGTAGAGGATATGTAGTAATTAATATAAACATCATGGATTATATAATGGAGGAGGGTAGAGGATATGTAGTGATTAATATCAACATCATGGATTATATAATGGAGGATATAAACATCATGGATTATATAATGGAGGGTAGAGGATATGTGGTGATTAATATAAACATCATGGATTATATAATGGAGTAGGGTAGAGGATATGTAGTGATTAATATAAACATCATGGATTATATAATGGAGGAGGGTAGAGGATATGTAGTGATTAATATAAACATCATGGATTATATAATGGAGGAGGGTAGAGGATATGTGGTGATTAATATCAACATCATGGATTATATAATGGAGGAGGGTAGAGGATATGTGGTGATTAATATAAACATCATGGATTATATAATGGAGGATATAAACATCATGGATTATATAATGGAGGGTAGAGGATATGTGGTGATTAATATAAACATCATGGATTATATAATGGAGGAGGGTAGAGGATATGTAGCAATTAATATAAACATCATGGATTATATAATAGAGGGTAGAGGATATGTAGTGATTAATATAAACATCATGGATTATATAATGGAGGAGGGTAGAGGATATATAGTGATTAATATAAACATAATGAATTATATAATGGAGGAGGGTAGAGGATATGTAGTAATTAATATAAACATCATGGATTATATAATAGAGGGTAGAGGATATGTGGTGATTAATATAAACATCATGGATTATATAATGGAGGAGGGTAGAGGATATGTGGTGATTAATATAAACATCATGGATTATATAATGGAGGAGGGTAGAGGATATGTAGTGGTCTGTAGACTGGTCTTCCCTGACTGTTTGACCCTGCAGGGACCCCTGTCACCATCTGATCCTGCTAAGACATGATCAGCATAGTGTTGTGTACTGACTGCACTAGATGGCTGTGTTCCTGCGGGATGCCTGCAGGACCTGAGGTCCTTTCAGAGATCATTGCTTCACGGTCTGCATTTTTCATGCTGCAGGCGGGAGCGGGCAGTAAGACAGACATCTTTGGGATGAAAATATTTGAGTTGTCCCACAGATTATTTGGAAACGGTCCTTTCTGCTTTCAATGCATTAGCCTACCTATTGTATGAAAAGCACCATTTTTTTTCACACACTCAGAATTCACTGCTTCAACTTCCGTAGCCTACTTCTCCTAGTTGGGTGTGAGAGTTCAAGTGCAGCTAGTATGTGTGGTCTCATTGAAATAGAGTAGGCTGCAGTGATGGAAAAATTTTCTTCCGGAATATAGTGAAGTAAAAGTAAAAGTTGTCAAAAATATAAATAGTAAAGTATAGACACAAGTACCCCAAAAAACTGCTTAAGTAGTTCTTTAATATATTTTTGCTTAAGAACAAATTCTTGTTTACAAGGATTTACGAGCCCCAAGTGATATATTCATTTGGGCCAGATAGTAATATATACATTTGATAGTAATATATACAGTGGGGCAAAAAAGTATTTAGAGTACCTATGATGAAAATTACAGGCCTCTCTCATCTTTTTAAGTGGGAGAACTTGCACAATTGGTGGCTGACTAAATGCTTTTTTGCCCCACTGTACATTTGGGCCAGATAACTCTCACCGGAATTGGCCCGAGCCCAAGTAAAACATTTGGGCCAGATAACTCACACCCCAATCGGCACGAGCTCAATCGCCGCATCCTAGCCATAAGTAATACTGCCGAGTCTGACTCTCAGCCGAGTGCCTCGACTCTCAGCCGGAATCGGCCCAGATCCAATGTGCTAGCTTTGACATCACCTGGCGAAAGTTTGCTAACTTAATATACTTCTGAAACGATACAAAACAAAGGCTACAAAATATTTCCATATAAAAAACAGCTGTTCAATTGTAATAATAGCTACCTTATATCGCCATCTGACAGATAACTAGAGGCTAGAACTGACCTGGCTGTGGTAGCTACTCGCTAGCTTAGCTTATTCATTCACCTCAGTCGAGAGGGGATGAAACATGTCGTTTACAATACTAGCTCAGCACTGCGAATAAACACGAGTTTACTTTTGTTCTGTTAAGTTAATCAGTTGTTACCTTGCCAGCTACATCAGTCAACTAAATAGTAGCCAGTTTCTGCTCTGCTTGCTTTTACAACTCGGTGAAAGAGCTCAAAATATACACACTGAACTATGCTCAAATCTCCCATGCTGGTCGACGGCTTTTTGTATCACATTGCAACGATAAAACTAGTGAGGACCAAATTTTTATTTCAGAATGTGGGGGGGGGGGGGGGGGGGACAATTTGCACCCCTGTCTGCCATTATTACATGGTTTAAACTGTCTAGTATTAACATTAGATGTTGGACTCAGTATCATTTTCAGCATGAATGAGAACTATGACCTTGTAAGATTCAACTCAATATCAGGTAGGTGTTCTTAATGTTTTCTACACTCAGTGCCACGTTATGTTTTACAATATGCATCAGTGATCAGAATAGAGAGTGCAGTTCTGTCAACGTCCACCAGAGGAGGACATAAGACCATCAATAATGACTAAGGATAGACCTACTCTACAGCAGGCCCAGTTTGTGCTAGTAACACCACTGGTTTCGGTCCCACCTAGTTTCACGGGGCCTTCCTTCCGTCCAATCCCCCCAAAAACTGATGGTTTCATGTCTACTATCTCTAGTTATCAGAGTCATTCACCAGGGTCGTGTTCTAGATCTGACACTGATTTACAGGCAGTGATGTGTTGCTCCCTTTCTCCCCCAGGACACACCTGCTTCCCCCCCTCCTCCTCCTCCCCTCCTCCTCTCCTTATTTATATCTTCATGTAAATTATGAGGTTATTTTTTATCTCCTCTCAGAACTGTATGTTGGGGGAGAAGGGAGATCTGCAGGTGCCCAGAGAAGTAAACTGAAACTGAGGTTGTGTCCCAAATGGCCCTGTATTCCCTTTATAGTGCACCACTTTTGACAAAGGACAAATGGGCTCCGGTCAAAAGGAGTGCACAATAAAGGCTTCCACAGCCGCTTCGTAGACCTGCTCTGAGCGGGGGACTGAGAAACTTTCTACTTTATCTCTGACCTCCGACCTCTGTGGGGATTCATATTAACGTCATGGATTATATAATGGAGGAGGGTAGAGGATATGTAGTGATTAATATAAACATCATGGATTATATAATGGAGGAGGGTAGAGGATATGTAGTGATTAATATAAACATCATGGATTATATAATGGAGGAGGGTAGAGGATATGTGGTGATTAATATAAACATCATAGATTATATAATGGAAGAGGTTAGAGGATATGTAGTGATTAATATAAACATCATGGATTATATAATGGAGGAGGGTAGAGGATATGTGGTGATTAATATAAACATCATAGATTATATAATGGCGGAGGGTAGAGGATATGTGGTGATTAATATAAACATCATAGATTATATAATGGAGGAGGGTAGAGGATATGTGGTGATTAATATAAACATCATGGATTATATAATGGAGCTGTGATGAGGGTAGGGGGAGAGAATGGTGCAGAGTCAAAAGCAGAACAAATAGATTTGAATTAGTTTATCATACAGGCCCTTTAGTTAAATAGTTGGGACACATTTACAGTGACTTGTAGGTCAGTGTGTTTACAGTAAATATCAATAATTATAATAGTATTATTGGAATTGTGGAAGTCTGTTAACCCCCAGACATGTCAATCAACTATGAGAGTAGCTAGTGATTGTAGAGGCCCCTCCCTCTGGTCCCTTATAGGTGGGTCCTGCAGCCTCTCCTCTCCTCACACTCCAACCCTGCTCATCTCTCAGCTGGACAGTAAGGGTCGTTCACACCACACACTGACAACATGCTGGGGACACTCTGCACTCTCATCACTGCTCTAACATGTAAGGATTTACTGTTCGTTCATTCTGATTCTAAAGAAGTCAAAAGAAGTTGTACATTCATGTATGATAACGTGTCGTAAATTCTGTGCTTTATTCCCACAGATGTCAGTTGCCAGAAAGCAGTGACACAGACACCTTCAGTACTGACTGTCAGTACAAAGGGGACTGCCACTTTTCACTGTGACATCACCAAAGATGAAAGTTATTATGCAATCTGGTATAAACAGGTTCCAGGAGGAGCTCCTCAGTATGTGTTAAAGTATCACTATACACTCGACTCTCCTGATGAATATGGATCTGGTTTCTCCTCTGATCGTTTCACATCTAAAGCCACGTCTGATAAAGATTATCAGTTTATAATCAGTAATGTGGAGGAGGCAGACTCAGCAGTGTATTACTGTCAGACATGGGACGACTCTGTTGAAGAGATCGTATCACAGTGATATACACCATGACAAAAACCTCCTCACCAAACACACTCACTTCTGCTTTCAGATGTTCTGAATATAGACACTAACTGAATGTCAAGTCATCCTGAACCAGTGTGTCTGCAGTAGGATAACATTCCATGCTTGTGTTTTACACAAAACCCTTCACACATTTAGTAGAATGTTGTCATTAACAACTACACCTAGTTGTCACAAAGCATGAATGATAAAGTGATATTCCAGAAGGTTCAGTCCTAACAGAAGACTCCATGTATCAGATAACCTCCATGATAGTCAGTCCCCTGGTTTACAGTAGAGACATATTACATCAACAGGAATTTAGTGATGTACTGTTAGTTCAGAACCCCACCATCAGGTCCAGATATTATTATCATTATGTTATTATCTATATTATGACATGCTGATTTTAAGTAAACAGTCATTTACATTAATCAGGAGTCCATCTACTCAGAAGCTGATAGGCTGAGATGTAGAGGCCCCTCCCTCTGGTCCTCCATGTCTGTCTCCTTATAGGTGGGTCCTGCAGTCTCTCCTCTCCTCACACTCCAACCCTGCTCATCTCTCAGCTGGACAGTAAGGGCCGTTCACACCTCACACTGACAACATGCTGGGGACACTCTGCACTCTCATCACTGCTCTAACATGTAAGGAGTCTGACTTCCTGGATGTTTTACTTCCTGGTTTATTAATAATGAGTCTGTATGTTTCTCTTTACTACATGTCATCTTCTTATTTCCCAGGTGTCAGTGGTGTGACTGTGGTGACACAGAAGCCTCCTGTTGTGACAGTGAGGAAAGGAGACACGGCCACTCTGGACTGTAACCTGGGGACTGTTCAGAATAGTGCTGCTCGTTGGTATAAACAGGTTCCAGGAGGAGTTCCTCAGTTTGTTTTATTTTTCTACCACCCTAATAGTGCTCCTACCTATGGCTCTGGTTTCTCCTCTCCTAAATTCACATCTAATCATCAGTCTAAATCAGATTATCGTTTGATTATTAACACTGTGGAGGAGACAGACTCAGCAGTGTATTACTGTAATACATATGATGACTCTGTTAAAGAGTACGTATCACAGTGATATACACCATGACAAAAACCTCCTCACCAAACACACTCACTTCTGCTTTCAGATGTTCTGAATATAGACACTAACTGAATGTCAAGTCATCCTGAACCAGTGTGTCTGCAGGAGGAGAACATTCCATGCTTGTGTTTTACACAAAACCCTTCACACATTTAGTAGAATGTTGTCATTAACAATTACACCTAGTTGTCACAAAGCATGAATGATAAAGTGATATTCCAGAAGGTTCAGTCCTAACAGAAGACTCCATGTATCAGATAACCTCCATGATAGTCAGTCTGTAATAACAGTGAGGAAAGGAGAGATGGCCACTATGGACTGTAACCTGGGGACTGTTGATAATATTGCTCATTGGTATAAACAGGTTCAAGGAGGAGTTCCTCAGTTTGTTTTACAGTGGTACTACTATAAATGGACCTCTTAACTCCTCTCCTAAATTCACATCTAATCATTAGTCTATATCTGATTATAGTTTGATTATTAATAATGTGGAGGAGGAAGACTCAGCAGTGTATTACTGTAAAACAAAAGACTACTCTGTTGGTGATTGGGCATCACAGTGACATACACTATGACAAAAACCTCCTCCCCAAATACACTCGCTTCTGCTGCGTGGTAGAGGGGTGAACTCTAAGAAACAGCAGTTGGTCAGTGATTATTATAACAATATATACATGACACAATGGGAGATCTGGAAATGGATGAACCATGTCAACAAGATTATAAAACGATTGTGAAAAGAGATTTAGCCATTCTTGACGTAATCATCATCATCATATCATCATCATCATCATCATCATCATCATATACTCATCATCATCACCATCAGGTCAATCCTGCATCATATGGATAGTGCTCTAACTGATGGATTCAAAAGGACCAGACACAAACAGCAGAATATGATGCTTTACTATATACTGTTACTTCATAGAGAGAAACTCTAGAAAAGCCTGAGATGTTTGTAGAGAGAGTGAAGCTCTGTCTGAATGGGATGTTTCAGTTCCTGTCCTCTCAGTAGAGAGAGTGAAGCTCTGTCTGGATGGGATGTTTCAGTTCCTGTCCTCTCAGTAGAGAGAGTGATGCTCTGTCTGAATGGGATGTTTCAGTTCCTGTCCTCTCAGTCGAGAGAGTGAAGCTCTGTCTGAATGGGATGGTTCAGTTCCAGTCCTCTCAGTAGAGAGAGTGATGCTCTGTCTGAATGGGATGTTTCAGTTCCTGTCCTCTCAGTAGAGAGAGTGAAGCTCTGTCTGAATGGGATGTTTCAGTTCCTGTCCTCTCAGTAGAGAGAGTGAAGCTCTGTCTGAATGGGATGGTTCAGTTCCTGTCCTCTCAGTAGTGAGAGTGAAGCTCTGTCTGAATGGGATGGTTCAGTTCCTGTCCTCTCAGTAGTGAGAGTGATGCTCAGTCTGAATGGGATGTTTCAGTTCCTGTCCTCTCAGTAGTGAGAGTGAAGCTCTGTCTGAATGGGATGTTTCAGTTCCTGTCCTCTCAGTAGAGAGAGTGAAGCTCTGTCTGAATGGGATGTTTCAGTTCCTGTCCTCTCAGTAGTGAGAGTGAAGCTCTATCTTAATGGGATGTTTCAGTTCCTGTCCTCTCAGTAGTGAGAGTGAAGCTCTGTCTGAATGGGATGTTTCAGTTCCTGTCCTCTCAGTAGAGAGAGTGAAGCTCTGTATGAATGGGATGTTTCAGTTCCTGTCCTCTCAGTAGAGAGAGTGAAGCTCTGTCTGAATGGGATGGTTCAGTTCCTGTCCTCTCAGTAGTGAGAGTGAAGCTCTGTCTGAATGGGATGGTTCAGTTCCTGTCGTCTCAGTAGAGAGAGTGAAGCTCTGTCTGAATGGGATGTTTCAGTTCCTGTCCTCTCAGTAGTGAGAGTGAAGCTCTGTCTGAATGGGATGTTTCAGTTCCTGTCCTCTCAGTAGAGAGTGAAGCTCTGTCTGAATGGGATGTTTCAGTTCCTGTCCTCTCAGTAGTGAGAGTGAAGCTCTGTCTGAATGGGATGTTTCAGTTCCTGTCCTCTCAGTAGAGAGAGTGAAGCTCTGTCTGAATGGGATGGTTCAGTTCCTGTCTTCTCATTAGTGAGAGTGAAGCTCTGTCTGGATGGGATGTTTCAGTTCCTGTCCTCCCAGTAGAGCGTGAGGAGGTTATTGTACGGCTGTGTAAACAAACTGAATTACTGTGGTATTCGGACCAGGAACCAAGCTCATTGTTACTGGTGAGTACCCTTCTAATGTTTTAATCTACAGAATAGGTTTTGTTTCTAATATACTGCTGGTCAGATATATATATATATATTTTTTTTTTTAAATATTTATTTAATAAAATTTCATTTATATTCACTGATTTAATATTTTGCACCTGCTTTAATCCTGTCTCGTATGTTGTTTGTAAATGACTTATGAAACAGTTTGATGACAGTGTTAATGTCTCTGGCTGGTCTGCTCTGTTCATGTTTTATCATTCTCATCTTGTGTTTCTGTTGTCTATATAACTCAATGTAAAGGAGATCTTTCATCTTCAGAAATGTTATCCAGCTCAATATCTGAGACAAATATTTATATATTTTTTTTAAATCCCATTTGCTTGTGAATTATTTGTATTTTACATTTAAAATGTCCACATTTCGTTCATCTTTTAGCCTTTTAGTCTTCCAGAACGGTGATGTAATGTCTTAATAAATTGCTCTGTCTCTCATTTTAACACCTTAACACTGTATAATTCATTCTATCATTGTAAACATCATGAAAAGCAGTTCTCTATTTAATTGCTCTTAACGCAGGGTGTTTTGGTAATGAAACCAACATGTACTGAAATATAAACTGGTATCCAAAGTGTTTTGTTCTCATCCCATCCGTTGACTACTTTCTACAGATGGAGATCTGGCTACACCTGCTGTGACTCTGTTCCCTCCATCCACTGAAGACCTCAAGTCCAGCAGAGCAACACTGGTGTGTCTGACTAGTGACCTGTCTCAGAGATCCAAGGGGTTGGCAGATGTCAGCTGGATGTCTAGCGGTGAATCAGTGACAGAAGATGTTTCTACCAGCCCTGCTGAGCAGCAACCAGACAACACCTTCAGGATCAGCAGCTATCTGACCATTCAGACTGCAGACTGGGACAAGGACGTGGTGTTCACATGTAAAGTGTCGTTGGGGTCAACATTCTCTGAGAAAGAGATCAGAAAGACTAGTTGCAGTCTGTAAATCAATAGTTTCAGACAATCAATACAACTGGTAGTTTGTTAATGCTTCAGAATGAGTGCAGCTGTTATTTCATTAGAACTGTTAAGTGATGTGTTGATCTTTGCTGTTAAATATAGAAGTTAAAATCCTAACAACATGGATGGTGTTGGGCTGAAGTCTGAATGCAGCAGTGAATAGTAGGACAATAACCAATGTAATGTCAAATAGTTGTTTCTCATTACAAGTTACTATTGATGCATTCACTGTACCAGCATCATGTTCTCTAGAACATAACATCTGAAACACTGTCATGATGACTAGATCTCTCTACTATTGTGAAATGAGTTGAATTACTAATGATTAATAGAGGAATAGTTAGAGCTTTGCTGTATTGTGGATATTAAATAAAGAACATTCTAAAGAACAAGTGTTTGTTTTTGAGCATGTTGATGAACATCAGTGTTAGCAGCTCTACATGATTTAATCTGGATAATGACTGTTTAAATTGAACCAAGACAGAGGAGCCCAGAATCCTTACCAGGTTTATTATCATAACAAGGATTCTGACCAACCAGAGATGACCTAACAGTTGACTGTAGCCTTACATTGAAGAGCCTGTTATTATGATGGAAATGTAGGCAGAACTGTTCACAGCACTGAATGAGGTGGAATCTGGAAACTATTGAACCAAGATGGAAGAGGATGGAGGGATGTGGAACCAGGGACCCTTGGAGACACTGAGGAGGGAGAGAAAGTTACAGAATTTAGGCTGAGAGAAAGAGAAGCATCCAGGTATTGTCACGGTTCCCTCCAGAACTGTTGATTAACCACACCTGGTGCCCATTTCCCAATGATTAGTAATTGTATGTTTGCCCTTTGGTTCACCATTGGGCTGTCAATTATTGTTACAATGTCTGTTGGTTCGTGTGAGGAGCTGTGCTGTGTAGTTTTGGCTTCTGTGCGTGTATTGTGCAGATTACGGGTGTCATCCCGTGTGGTATCATTGAGCGCCTGTGTATTTATTCAAAGTGCTCCTCGCTCTTTTGTTAGGGTTTCCAACCCTGGGTGTTTGTTAGGGTTTCAACCCTGGGTTTTGTATAGGTGTTTGTTTGGTCTTCGTCCCTGTGCCTGTACATGGCACGCTGTAATTTGGATAGGAATTTGAAAAACTATTACACATTCCTGCACCTGTGTCCCAATCCCTTTATACCAACGTTACAGGTATATCAGACTAGAACCCCGGCCTCCAGGCCAATGTTGAGAGAGTTTGAAGCTGTCATTATTACATGGTTTAAACTGTTCTCTAGTATTAACATTACATGTTGGACTCATTTCAGCATTAATATCTACTGTATAGGTCTGACCTTCACTTAGTCTCCCACTAACATCAACCCATGACTAAGTAAACACTCAATAAGGTCCTTAATCTACTTCCCCAGAGTCAGATGAAGATCGAACAATGACTGGAAGTCTATGGGAAACACTAGTTAACATTGACCGACTAAACTAACTCTAACTTCCTTCAAACTGGACACAGAGACAAACAAATGGTATGAACAAGTCCATCTGACTCTGGGGACGTATATAAAGGGCCTCATTGCCAAAATTCTGAAGTATCCTCTTAAGTGGAAGTTAGGATTGGTCCAACATATAGAGTCATGTCATGTTGTGTTTCACATTCTGAATCAGTGATCAGAATAGAAGCTCCAGGTCCGTCAACGTCCACCAGAGGAGGACGTAGGACCACCAATAATGACTGAGGAAATATCTACATGTACTTTACAACAGGAACAGCTGTCTGTAGACCACTGGGTTCAGTCCCACCCAAAGACCAGCTGGTGGTTTCATGTCTACTATCTCTAGTTATCAGAGTCACTCACCAGGGACGTGTTCTAGCTCTGACACTGAGTTACAGGCAGTGATGCGTTGCTCCCTTCTCCCCCAGGACACACCTGCTTCCTCCCCTCCTCTCCTTATTTATAGCTTCATGTAAATTAAGGGGTTGTTTTATCTCCTCTCAGAACTGTGTGTGTGTGTGTGGGGGGGGGGGGGGGGGGGTTATATGTCTGTGGCACTAATATATGATTCAGTGGAGATAAGAGTGCCTAGTTTAAAACAGTTTAAAGGGCTATAAGAGGGATTATATTTAGTTATTTATTTGACATTTTTCAGATTAGATCTCTTGAGATGCCCCATCTCAACCAAATTAACTATATTAAGCGCCATAGATATTTATTCAAACTATACAAGATACCTGACATCTCGTCTACATTCCATCAGTGTAACCAAACCAGAAACCACTATTCTTTAATAGTGAAACTTACAACAAAAACAACAAAGAATATAACGAACGTGCAGTATTGCAGTGCACAAGGCAACTATACCAAAACAAGATCCCACACCTGAAAGTGGGAATAAGGGCTGCCTAAGTATGATTCCCAGAGACAACGATAGACAGCTGCCTCTGATTGGGAACCATACGCGGCCAAAAACAAAGAAATATACAACATAGAAATAAAGAAACTAGAATGCCCACCATAGTCACACCCTGGCCTAACCAAATAGAGAAACAAAATGGCTCTCTAAGGTCAGGGGGTGACAGTACCCCCCCCCCCCCCCCTCCCCTGTCTATGGCGATGCCAAGATGGTGAAGCATTGCTGCGTGCCCCCGGACACGTTCCTCCACCCCTATACCCGGGGTACCTGCTCCTGCTGACTCCACATGCAGTCGGTGATTCTGTAAGGGTGAGTGCTGGTGGCAGGGAAGTCAGGCGTAGGACTTGGTATAAAACGGAGCAGTGTAATAAGTTCTCAAAAACTCTGAAAAACAAAATATACAACATAATACAAGTGGGTACAAAACCCGTCAGAACATATCTTGCACATAGCTTACAAACAAACAATCACAGACAAGGACAATGAGGGGGAACAGAGGGTTAAACGCACAACATGTAATGAATGGGATTGGAACCAGGTGTGATACAAGACCAGACAAAACCAAAGGAAAATGAAAAGAGGATCAGCGATGGCTAGAAGGTCGGGGACTTCGACCGCAGAACGCCTCCCGAACAAGGAGAGGGACCAACTTTGGTGGAAGTCGTGACAGGTAGAGGATATGTGGTGATTAATATAAACATCATGGATTATATAATGGAGGATATAAACATCATGGATTATATAATGGAGGATATAAACATCATGGATTATATAATGGAGGATATAAACATCATGGATTATATAATGGAGGATATAAACATCATGGATTATATAATGGAGGAGGGTAGAGGATATGTAGTGATTAATATAAACATCATGGATTATATAATGGAGGATATAAACATCATGGATTATATAATGGAGGATATAAACATCATGGATTATATAATGGAGGAGGGTAGAGGATATGTGGTGATTAATATCAACATCATGGATTATATAATGGAGGATATAAACATCATGGATTATATAATGGAGGAGGGTAGAGGATATGTAGTGATTAATATAAACATCATGGATTATATAATGGAGGATATAAACATCATGGATTATATAATGGAGGATATAAACATCATGGATTATATAATGGAGGAGGGTAGAGGATATGTAGTGATTAATATAAACATCATGGATTATATAATGGAGGATATAAACATCATGGATTATATAATGGAGGATATAAACATCATGGATTATATAATGGTGTCACGTTTCTTCGAAATCGAACCCAGAAGCAGACCAGGACAAGGAGAGTAGGAAGAAGGTGAGTATTTATTTACAAGTGAAAGTGAATGGTTAGATATATCCAGGTGGCGTAGCGGGCAGCGGTGGTGAGTTGATGGGAGTAAATAGGTGGATCCAATGGGAAAGCGGAATCCTCCGACGACCAGGCGGGAATGGGGTAAATGATCCGGGTGAGTAACTGAAGACAAAACAAACGGAGGTAAGTTTAAGGCAAGCAATACGTAAAAAAACAACAAAACAAATTCTATTCAACTTGAGGCTGATACTCTGGCACAACATACTGTTCATGGCTAACGATCCGGCAAGGAATGGATGTCAGGTCCAGGCTTATGAAGAGGAGAGATGATGATCAGGACCAGGTGTGCAGATAGCTGATGGGATACAGGTGCGGGTAATCAGAACTCCCAACTGGCTACATTGCCCGGCAACCAGACAGGGTGCGTTCCAGGATGCCGGAAAAAACACTCCAGGACAGAACATAGGCAAAAACAGACTCAGGAAACGGGATTCGTGACAAATGGAGGGTAGAGGATATGTAGTGATTAATATAAACATCATGGATTATATAATGGAGGATATAAACATCATGGATTATATAATGGAGGATATAAACATCATGGATTATATAATGGAGGATATAAACATCATGGATTATATAATGGAGGATATAAACATCATGGATTATATAATGGAGCTGTGATGAGGGTAGGGGTAGAGAATGGTGCAGAGTCAAAAGCAGAACAAATAGATTTGAATTAGTTTATCATAAAGGCCCTTTAGTTAAATAGTTGGGACACATTTACAGTGACTTGTAGGTCAGTGTGTTTACAGTAAAGATCAATAATTATAATAGTATTATTAGAATTGTGGAAGTCTGTTAACCCCCAGACATGTCAATCAACTATGAGAGTAGCTAGTGATTGTAGAGGCCCCTCCCTCTGGTCCCTTATAGGTGGGTCCTGCAGCCTCTTCTCTCCTCACACTCCAACCCTGCTCCTTTCTCAGCTGGACAGTAAGGGCCGTTCACACCACACACTGACAACATGCTGGGGACACTCTGCACTCTCATCACTGCTCTAACATGTAAGGATTTACTGTTCGTTCATTCTGATTCTAAAGAATTCAAAAGAAGTTGTACATTCATGTATGATAACATGTCGTAAATTCTGTATTTCGTTCCCACAGATGTCAGTTGCCAGAAAGCAGTGACACAGACACCTTCAGTACTGACTGTCAGTACAAAGGGGACTGCCACTTTTCACTGTGACATTACCGAAGATGAAAGCAATTATGTAAACTGGTATAAACAGGTTCCAGGAGGAGCTCCTCAGTTTGTATTAAGTTATTACTATGCAAACGACTCTCCTGATGAATATGGATCTGGTTTCTCTTCTGATCGTTTCACATCTAAAGCCACGTCTGATAAAGATTATCAGTTTATAATCAGTCATGTGGAAGAGACAGACTCAGCAGTGTATTACTGTCAGACTCTGAATGACTCTCCTTATGCGCAAGTATCACAGTGATTTACACCATAACAAAAACCTCCTCACCAAACACACTCACTTCTGCTTTCAGATGTTCTGAATATAGACACTAACTGAATGTCAAGTCATCCTGAACCAGTGTGTCTGCAGTAGGAGAACATTCCATGCTTGTGTTTTACACAAAACCCTTCACACATTTAGTAGAATGTTGTCATTAACAATTACACCTAGTTGTCACAAAGCATGAATGATAAAGTGATATTCCAGAAGGTTCAGTCCTAACAGAAGACTCCATGTATCAGATAACCTCCATGATAGTCAGTCCCCTGGTTTACAGTAGAGGCATATTACATCAACAGTCAGTTAGTGATGTACTGTTAGTTCAGAACCCCACTATCAGGTCCAGATATTATTATCATTATGTTGTTATTATACATATTATTACATGCTGATTTAAAGGAAACTTACCAACATAACTTACCAACATAACTTACCAACATAACTTACCAACAAACTTACCAACATAACTTACCAACATAACTTACCAACATAACTTACCAACAAACTTACCAACATAACTCACCAACATAACTTACCAACATAACTTACCAACATAACTTACCAACATAACTTACCAACATAACTTACCAACATAACTCACATGAAACTAATTACTGCTCTTTTCAGTGTAACCAAAATTATTCCATTTGGTTTTTGTTGGTCCAAATATAAACATTGATATTTTTGATAGTTTAGTAGTAAAAGTAATTTAAATTATTCAGAAAAGTGTGTTCTCGGAAGCTGATAGGCTGAGATATAGAGGCACCTCCCTCTGGTCCTCCCTGTCTGTCTCCTTATAGGTGGGTCCTGCAGCCTCTCCTCTCCTCACACTCCAACCCTGCTCATCTCTCAGCTGGACAGTAGGCCGTTCACACCACACACTGACAACATGCTGGGGACACTCTGCACTCTCATCACTGCTCTAACATGTAAGGAGTCTGACTTCCTGGAGGTTTTACTTCCTGGTTTATTAATAATGAGTCTGTATGTTTGTCTTTACTACATGTCATCTTCTTATTTCCCAGGTGTCAGTGGTGTGACTGTGGTGACACAGAAGCCTCCTGTTGTGACAGTGAGGAAAGGAGACACGGCCACTATGGACTGTAACCTGGGGACTGTTCACAATAGTGCTGCTCGTTGGTATAAACAGGTTCCAGGAGGAGTTCCTCAGTTTGTTTTATTTTTCTACCACCCTAATAGTGCTCCTACCTATGGCTCTGGTTTCTCCTCTCCTAAATTCACATCTAATCATCAGTCTAAATCAGATTATCGTTTGATTATTAACACTGTGGAGGAGACAGACTCAGCAGTGTATTACTGTAATACATATGATGACTCTGTTAAAGAGTACGTATCACAGTGATATACACTATGACAAAAACCTCCTCACCAAACACACTCACTTCTGCTTTCAGATGTTCTGAATATAGACACTAACTGAATGTCAAGTCATCCTGAACCAGTGTGTCTGCAGTAGGAGAACATTCCATGCTTGTGTTTTACACAAAACCCTTCACACATTTAGTAGAATGTTGTCATTAACAAATACACCTAGTTGTCACAAAGCATGAATGATAAAGTGATATTCCAGAAGGTTCAGTCCTAACAGAAGACTCCATGTATCAGATAACATCCATGATAGTCAGTCCCCTGGTTTACATTAGAGACATATTACATCAACAGTCAGTTAGTGATGTACTGTTAGTTCAGAACCCCACCATCAGGTCCAGATTATATTATCATTATGGTATTATCTATATTATGACATGCTGATTCTAACACAACTCACATGAAACTAAAACTGATATTTCAGTGTAACCAAAATGATCCCATATGGTTTTTGTTTGTCCAATCTAATTTATTTATTTGCAAGTTTAATAGTTACAGTCATTTACATTAATCAGGAGTCCATCTTCTCAGAAGCTGATAGGCTGAGATGTAGAGGCCCCTCCCTCTGGTCCTCCCTGTCTGTCTCCTTATAGGTGGGTCCTGCAGCCTCTCCTCTCCTCACACTCCAACCCTGCTCCTCTCTCAGCTGGACAGTAAGGGCCGTTCACACCACACACTGACAACATGCTGGGGACACTCTGCACTCTCATCACTGCTCTAACATGTAAGGAGTCTGACTTCCTGGAGGTTTTACTTCCTGGTTTATTAATAATGAGTCTGTATGTTTCTCTTTACTACATGTCATCTTCTTATTTCCCAGGTGTCAGTGGTGTGACTGTGGTGACACAGAAGCCTCCTGTTGTGACGGTGAGGAAAGGAGAGACGGCCACTATGGACTGTAACCTGGGGACTGTTGATAATAGACACGGCCACTATGGACTGTAACCTGGGAACTGTCGATAATAGTGTTCATTGGTATAAACAGGTTCCAGGTGGAGTTCCTCAGTATGTTTTACAGTGGTACTACTACAATTGGACCTCTGTAAAATATGGTTCTGGTTTCTCCTCTCCCTAAATTCACATCTAATCAGTCTATATCTGATTATAGTTTGATTATTAATAATGTGGAGGAGGAAGACTCAGCAGTGTATTACTGTAAAACAAAAGACTACTCTGTTGGTGATTGGGCATCACAGTGACATACACTATGACAAAAACCTCCTCCCCAAATACACTCACTTCTGCTGCGTGGTAGAGGGGTGAACTCTAAGAAACAGCAGTTGATCAGTGATTATTATAACATTATATACAAGACACAATGGGAGATCTGGAAATGGAGGAACCATGTCAACAAGATTATAAAACGATTGTGAAAAGAGATTTAGCCATTCTTGGCGTAATCATCATCATCATATCATCATCATCAGGTCAATACTGCATCATATGGATAGTGCTCTAACTGATGGATTCAAAAGGACCAGACACAAACAGCAGAAAATGATGCTTTACTTTAAAACTTGTTATATATATATATATATATTTTTTTTAAATGTTTTATTTAATAAAATGTCATTTATATTCACTGATTTAATATTTTGCACCTGCTTTAATCCTGTCTCGTATGTTGTTTGTAAATGACTTATGAAACAGTTTGATGACAGTGTGAATGTCTCTGGTTGGTCTGCTCTGTTCATGTTTAATCATTAATATTTTGTGTTTCTGTTGTCTGTATAACTCAATGTACAGGAGATCTTTCATCTCAGTGTTTAATCATGAATATCTTGTGTTTCTGTTGTCTGTATAACTCAATGTACAGGAGATCTTTCATGTCCAGAAATGTTATCCAGCTCAATTTCTTAGACAAATATTTATATATTCTTTTTAAATCCCATTTGCTTGTGAATTATTTGTATTTTACATTTAAAATGTCCACATTTCGTTCATCTTTTAGCCTTTTAGTCTTCCAGAACGGTGATGTAATGTTGTAAGTAATGTATTAATAAATTGCTCTGTCTCTCATTTTAAAACCTTAACACCGTATGATTCCTTCTATCAGTATCATTGTAAATATCATGATGAGCAGTTCTCTATTTAATTGCTGCATCCGTTTCCTCTTAATGCAGGTGTTTTGGTAATGATACCAACATGTACTGAAATATAAACTGGTATCCATTGTGTTTTGGTAATGATACCAACATGTACTGAAATATAAACTGGTATCCATTGTGTTTTGGTAATGATACCCACATGTACTGAAATATAAACTGGTATCCATTGTGTTTTGGTAATGATACCAACATGTACTGAAATATAAACTGGTATCCATTGTGTTTTGGTAATGATACCAACATGTACTGAAATATAAACTGGTATCCATTGTGTTTTGTTCTCATCCCATCCGTTGACTACTTTCTACAGATGGAGATCGGGCTACACCTGCTGTGACTCTGTTCCCTCCATCCACTGAAGACCTCAAGTCCAGCAGAGCAACACTAGTGTGTCTGACTAGTGACCTGTCTCAGAGATCCAAGGGGTTGGCAGATGTCAGCTGGATGTCTAGCGGTGAATCAGTGACAGAAGATGTTTCTACCAGCCCTGCTGAGCAGCAACCAGACAACACCTTCAGGATCAGCAGCTATCTGACCATTCAGACTGCAGACTGGGACAAGGACGTGGTGTTCACATGTAAAGTGTCGTTGGGGTCAACATTCTCTGAGAAAGAGATCAGAAAGACTAGTTGTAGTCTGTAAATCAATAGTTTCAGACAATCAATACAACTGGTAGTTTGTTAATGCTTCAGAATGAGTGCAGCTGTTATTTCATTAGAACTGTTAAGTGATGTGTTGATCTTTGCTGTTAAATATAGAAGTTAAAATCCTAACAACATGGATGGTGTTGGGCTGAAGTCTGAATGCAGCAGTGAATAGTAGGACAATAACCAATGTAATGTCAAATAGTTGTTGAGGGTTGTTTCTCATCACAAGTTACTATTGATGCATTCACTGTACCAGCATCATGTTCTCTAGAACATAACATCTGAAACACTGTCATGATGACTAGATCTCTCTACTATTGTGAAATGAGTTGAATTACTAATGATAAAGGAATAGTTAGAGCTTTGCTGTATTGTGGATATTCAATAAAGAACATTCTAAAGAACAAGTGTTTGTATTAGAGCATGTTGATGAACATCAGTGTTAGCAGCTCTACATGATTTAATCTGGATAATGACTGTTTAAATTGAACCAAGACAGAGGAGCACCGAATCCTTACCAGGTTTATTATCATAACAAGGATTCTGACCAACCAGAGATGACCTAACAGTTGACTGTAGCCTTACATTGAAGAGCCTGTTATTATGATGGAAATGTAGGCAGAACTGTTCACAGCACTGAATGAGGTGGAATCTGGAAACTATTGAACCAAGATGGAGGAGGATGGAGGGGTGTGGAACCAGGGACCCTTGGAGACACTGAGGAGGGAGAGAAAGTTACAGAATTTAGGCTGAGAGAAAGAGAAGCATCCAGGTATTGTCACGGTTCCCTCCAGAACTGTTGATTAACCACACCTGGTGCCCATTTCACAATGATTAGTAATTGTATGTGTGCCCTTTGGTTCACCATTGGCTGTCAATTATTGTTACAATGTCTGTTGGTTCGTGTGAGGAGCTGTGCTGTGTAGTTTTGGCTTCTGTGCGTGTATTGTGCAGATGATTACGGGTGTCATCCCGTGTGGTATCATTGTGCGCCTGTGTATTTATTCAAAGTGCTCCTCGCTCTTTTGTTAGGGTTTCCAACCCTGGGTTTTGTTAGGGTTTCAACCCTGGGTTTTGTATAGGTGTTTGTTAGGGTTTCAACCCTGGGTTTTGTATAGGTGTTTGTTAGGGTTTCTACCCTGGGTTTTGTATAGGTGTTTGTTAGGGTTTCAACCCTGGGTTTTGTATAGGTTTTTGTTAGGGTTTCAACCCTGGGTTTTGTATAGGTGTTTGTTAGGGTTTCTACCCTGGGTTTTGTATAGGTTTTTGTTAGGTTTTCAACCCTGGGTTTTGTATAGGTTTTTGTTAGGGTTTCAACCCTGGGTTTTGTATAGGTGTTTGTTAGGGTTTCAACCCTGGGTTTTGTATAGGTGTTTGTTAGGGTTTCAACCCTGGGTTTTGTATAGGTTTTTGTTAGGGTTTCTACCCTGGGTTTTGTATAGGTGTTTGTTAGGGTTTCAACCCTGGGTTTTGTATAGGTGTTTGTTAGGGTTTCTACCCTGGGTTTTGTATAGGTGTTTGTTAGGGTTTCTACCCTGGGTTTTGTATAGGTGTTTGTTAGGGTTTCAACCCTGGGTTTTGTATAGGTGTTTGTTAGGGTTTCAACCCTGGGTTTTGTATAGGTGTTTGTTAGGGTTTCTACCCTGGGTTTTGTATAGGTTTTTGTTAGGGTTTCAACCCTGGGTTTTGTATAGGTGTTTGTTAGGGTTTCAACCCTGGGTTTTGTATAGGTGTTTGTTAGGGTTCTACCCTGGGTTTTGTATAGGTGTTTGTTAGGGTTTCTACCCTGGGTTTTGTATAGGTGTTTGTTAGGGTTTCAACCCTGGGTTTTGTATAGGTGTTTGTTTGGTCTTCGTTCCCGTGCCTGTACATGGCACGCTGTAATTTGGGTAGGAATTTTAAAAACTATTACACATTCCCTGCACCTGTCTCCCAATCCCTTTATACCAATGTGACAGGTGTATCAGACTAGAACCCCGGCCTCCAGGTCAATGTTTAGAGAGTTTGAAGCTGTCATTATTACATGGTATAAACTGTTCTCTAGTATTAACATTAGATGTTAGACTCAGTATCATTTCAGCATTAATTACAACTGTATAGGTCTGACCTTCTCTTCGTCTCCCACTGACATCAACCCATGACTAAGTAAACACTCAATGAGGTCCTTAATCTACTTCCCCAGAGTCAGATGAAGATCGAACAATGACTGGAAGTCCTCTTATCCTCTTAAGTGGAAGTTAGGATTGGTCCAACATATAGAGTCATGTCATGCTGTGTTTCACATTCTGTGTTTCACATTCTGCGTCAGTGATCAGAATAGAAGCTCCAGGTCAGTCAAAGTCCACCAGAGGAGGACGTAGGACCACCAATAATGACTGAGGAAAGATCTACATGTACTTTACAACAGGAACAGCTGTCTGTAGACCACTGGTTTCAGTCCCACCCAAAGACCAGCTGGTGGATTCATATCTACTATCTCTAGTTATCAGAGTCATTCACCAGGGACGTGTTCTAGCTCTGACACTGAGTTACAGGCAGTGATGCGTTGTTCCCTTTCTCCCCCAGGACACACCTGCTTCCCCTCCTCTCCTTATTTATAGCTTCATGTAAATTATGTGTGTGGGGGGGGGGGGTTATATGTCTGTGGCACTAATATATGATTCAGTGGAGGTAAGAGTGCCTAGTTTAGAACAGTTTAAAGGGCTATAAGGGGGATTATATTTAGTTATTTATTTGACATTTTTCAGATTAGATCTCTTGAGATGCCCCATCTCAACCAAATGAATTATATTAAGCGCCATAGATATTTATTCAAACTATACAAGATACCTGACATCTCGTCTACATTCCATTTGTGTAACCAAACCAGAAACCACCTCAGACATACAGTCTACAGACCCAGTGTCCCCACACAGACCAACAGAACCATGAATAACCTGGGCACCATCAGCCACCTGTCCTCGCTCCCCAACCAAGGGGCCCCCCAAGTTCAAACAGAGTTACTGTTAGGTTCGTTGAAAGGATCGGACCAAGGTGCAGCGTGCGTAGAGTTCCACATTATTTAATAGTGAAACTTACAACCAAAACAACAAAGAATATAACGAACGTGCAGTATTGCAGTGCACAAGGCAACTATACAAAAACAAGATCCCACACCTGAAAGTGGGAAAAAGGGCTGCCCAAGTATGATTCCCAATCAGAGACAACGATAGACAGCTGCCTCTGATTGGGAACCATACGCGGCCAAAAACAAAGAAATATACAACATAGAATGCCCACCCCAAATCACACCCTGACCTCACCAAATAGAGAAACAAAACGGCTCTCTAAGGTCAGGGCGTGACAGTTACACTCTACAGTTTAAAAGCAAGCCCATAAAGAGGGGGGTCGTTGGATGAGTCACTATTCATTTGATTTAGTTCTAAAATAAAGATTTCTAAACATTTCCAAATGTATTTCTAATTTGATCTCTGATTTATTTATATATTTTACATATATTTTTTGATATATTGTATTGTTTAAGGTCAGTGACAGTGGTAAGGTAGAGAGGGTGACAGAGAGTATGGGGTGAGGCAGGATTAGTAACCCCATCTCCAGTGGGTCTGTGTGTGATCTGGAGGCAGCAGTGTTACCACTAGACCTGACTACAGCACTATTCTAGTCAGCAGTGTTACCACTAGACCTGACTCCAGCACTATTCTTGTCAGCAGTGTTACCACTAGACCTGACTCCAGCACTATTCTTGTCAGCAGTGTTACCACTACAGCACTATTCTAGTCAGCAGTGTTACCACTAGACCTGACTCCAGCACTACTCTAGTCAGCAGTGTTACCACTTGACCTGACTCCAGCACTACTCTAGTCAGCAGTGTTACCACTAGACCTGACTCCAGCACTATTCTAGTCAGCAGTGTTACCACTAGAACTGACTCCAGCACTATTCTAGTCAGCAGTGTTACCAATAGACCTGACTCCAGCACTTTTCATTTGATTTCTATACAAGGTAATTCAGTGGTACTCAATGCTTTTGTGGGTAGAGAACAGAGGAGGCTGCTGGGTGAAGATATAGGAGTACAGGCCTATTCTAATGGCTGAAATGTAGTTGATTACAATGAGCTGATCCTCTGATATCTCTGCCCACTAGCCACCACTGGTGGAGAAATAATGTTTTCAGTAATGATTTGAATATACAGTGTGAAACAATTCATCTCCAGCCATACAACCTCAACAGTGACAACATTTAGATAGTTTACAGTTGATGATCTGGTCGTTCTAATAATGTTCTATAATAACAAAATGATGTTGATTGTTTTCCTCGGGTTTGGAGATGATATTCCAGGGATGGATGGTCTTGGTACTGATAAGATCTCTCTGTTGGCCGACACATTCTAGACTATTACAGCTTCCTGTCTTTAACAACAACACAACAAGGGACCAACTTGTTAAATAGATTCAACTTGTTTCCAACGTAGTCCCCGATGGAATTTCATGTTGAATTCCTAACTGAATCCTAACTGAATCCTAACTGAATTCCTAACTGAATCCTAACTGAATCCTAACTGAATCCTAACTGAATCCTAACTGAATCCTAACTGAATCCTAACTGAATCCTAACTGAATCCTAACTGAATTCCTAACTGAATCCTAACTGAATTCCTAACTGAATCCTAACTAAATCCTAACTGAATCCTAACTGAACACTGCTCTATTGCACTATTACAACACACGCGCTAGCCAGGACATTGTAGTGTTCCACTAACACACTAGCCAGGACATTGTAGTGTTCCACTAACACACTAGCCAATACATTGTAGTGTTTCACTAACACACTAGCCAATACATTGTAGTGTTCCACTAACACGATAGCCAATACATTGTAGTGTTCCACTAACACACTAGCCAATACATTGTAGTGTTTCACTAACACGATAGCCAATACATTGTAGTGTTTCACTAACACACTAGCCAGGACATTGTAGTGTTCCACTAACACACTAGCCAATACATTGTAGTGTTCCACTAACACACTAGCCAATACATTGTAGTGTTCCACTAACACGATAGCCAATACATTGTAGTGTTCCACTAACACACTAGCCAATACATTGTAGTGTTTCACTAACACACTAGCCAATACATTGTAGTGTTTCACTAACACACTAGCCAGGACATTGTAGTGTTCCACTAACACACTAGCCAATACATTGTAGTGTTTCACTAACACACTAGCCAATACATTGTAGTGTTCCACTAACACACTAGCCAATACATTGTAGTGTTCCACTAACACGATAGCCAATACATTGTAGTGTTCCACTAACACACTAGCCAATACATTGTAGTGTTCCACTAACACGATAGCCAATACATTGTAGTGTTCCACTAACACGATAGCCAATACATTGTAGTGTTCCACTAACACGATAGCCAATACATTTACAGTATAATAATCATAATACATTTCCATGGTTACAGTTTTTGTCCATAGTGATAATAAGAGTCCAGCTAGCATCATGGATGTTATCATGTAGCTTTACTCCACTAGATGTTATTATCTTGTAGCTTTACTCCACTAGATGTTATTATCTTGTAGCTTTACTCCACTAGATGTTATTATCATGTAGCTTTACTCCACTATATGTTATTATCTTGTAGCTTTACTCCACTAGATGTTATTATCTTGTAGCTTTAATCCACTAGATGTTATTATCTTGTAGCTTTACTCCACTAGATGTGATTATCTTTTAGCTTTACTCCACTATATGTTATTATCTTGTAGCTTTACTCCACTAGATGTTATTATCTTGTAGCTTTACTCCACTAGATGTTATCATGTAGCTTTACTCCACTAGATGTGATTATCTTGTAGCTTTACTCCACTATATGTTATTATCTTGTAGCTTTACTCCACTAGATGTTATTATCTTGTAGCTTTACTCCACTAGATGTTATCATGTAGCTTTACTCCACTAGATGTGATTATCTTGTAGCTTTACTCCACTATATGTTATTATCTTGTAGCTTTACTCCACTAGATGTTATTATCTTGTAGCTTTACTTCACTAGATGTTATCATGTAGCTTTACTCCACTAGATGTGATTATCTTGTAGCTTTACTCCACTAGATGTTATTATCTTGTAGCTTTAATCCACTAGATGTTATTATCTTGTAGCTTTACTCCACTAGATGTGATTATCTTTTAGCTTTACTCCACTATATGTTATTATCTTGTAGCTTTACTCCACTAGATGTTATTATCTTGTAGCTTTACTCCACTAGATGTTATCATGTAGCTTTACTCCACTAGATGTGATTATCTTGTAGCTTTACTCCACTATATGTTATTATCTTGTAGCTTTACTCCACTAGATGTTATTATCTTGTAGCTTTACTCCACTAGATGTTATCATGTAGCTTTACTCCACTAGATGTGATTATCTTGTAGCTTTACTCCACTATATGTTATTATCTTGTAGCTTTACTCCACTAGATGTTATTATCTTGTAGCTTTACTTCACTAGATGTTATCTTGTAGCATTACTCCACTTGATGTTATCTTGTAGCTTTCTTCCACTAGATGTTATCTTGTAGCTTTCTTCCACTAGATGTTATCTTGTTGCATTACTCCACTATATGTTATCTTGTAACTTTCCTCCACATGTTATCTTGTAGCATTACTCCACTATATGTTATCTTGTAGCTTTCCTCCACTATATGTATTCTTGTAGCTTTACTCCACTAGATGTTATCATGTAGCTTTACTCCACTAGATGTGATTATCTTGTAGCTTTACTCCACTATATGTTATTATCTTGTAGCTTTACTCCACTAGATGTTATTATCTTGTAGCTTTACTCCACTAGATGTTATCATGTAGCTTTACTCCACTAGATGTGATTATCTTGTAGCTTTACTCCACTATATGTTATTATCTTGTAGCTTTACTCCACTAGATGTTATTATCTTGTAGCTTTACTCCACTAGATGTTATCATGTAGCTTTACTCCACTAGATGTGATTATCTTGTAGCTTTACTCCACTATATGTTATTATCTTGTAGCTTTACTCCACTAGATGTTATTATCTTGTAGCTTTACTCCACTTGATGTTATCTTGTAGCATTACTCCACTATATGTTATCTTGTAACTTTCCTCCACATGTTATCTTGTAGCATTACTCCACTATATGTTATCTTGTAGCATTACTCCACTATATGTATTCTTGTAGCTTTCCTCCACTTGATGTTAACTTGTAGCTTTACTCCACTAGGTCTTATTATCTTGTAGCTTTACTCCACTAGGTCTTATTATCTTGTAGCTTTACTCCACTGGATGTTATTATGTTGTAGCTTTACTCCACTAGGTCTTATTAATTTGTAGCTTTACTCCACTAGGTCTTATTAACTTGTAGCTTTACTCCACTGGGTCTTATTAACTTGTAGCTTTACTCCACTGGGTCTTATTAACTTGTAGCTTTACTCCACTGGGTCTTATTAACTTGTAGATTTACTCCACTAGGTCTTATTAACTTGTAGCTTTACTCCACTGGGTCTTATTAACTTGTAGCTTTACTCCACTAGGTCTTATTAACTTGTAGCTTTACTCCACTAGGTCTTATTAACTTGTAGCTTTACTCCACTAGGTCTTATTAACTTGTAGCTTTACTCCACTAGGTCTTATTAACTTGTAGCTTTACTCCACTGGGTCTTATTAACTTGTAGCTTTACTGCACTGGATGTTATCCATCAGTCGTGTGGTGATGAACAGAGTGATGATCTGAACCCCCAGTAGGACGATACCCACGGCTCCTATCAGGCCTGTGTGCTGCTCTATCCAGCGGGACATGCCCCCCAGACAGCCCCCCAGGAAGATGACGCTCTGAGCAGAGAACTCATCCAGCTGCTGGGATCCTACTCCACACTGGGAGTTCCACACCGTGCCGTTCTCCAGAGGGTCCACACAGCAGGTAGCAGGGACCCCACAGGACAGCACCCCCGGGGCAGAGCAGTTATAGTACCTGGGATGAAGAGGACATAGGAGGGGAGAAGCAATTCAATTGGCTGCTTGGATAATGTTATGTGACATAAAAGCAATAACCCTAGTTATGTAACATATCATCTTTGACAGATTTATATTTTATACATTTTATTTTATCTTTGTTCATACATGTTATTCTCTGAGATTAACTCTATTTTACAAGAGAGACCTGCTCATAACTAACAAAACTATCAAAATGATAGTAACAACCCACATGGACAGACATCAGTTCACAAGGCTGTGTGTCAGTCAATGGACCATGTCATCGCAAGTCATCATGTCAATGGTCTGGTCAGTCACATCTCACTCACATGTTGACCTCCCAGTCTCTGTAGGTGTCGGCCCCGCAGCACTGCAGTCCTATCTGGATCTCATCTGTGATGAACCTCAGGTCCAGGTCATCCTGGTAACGTACCATGGCAGCCAGCATACCTGACCTCAGGTATCCCTCTATCTGTCCCTGCAGGCTGTAGGCCACAATGGCCACTAGGACCTGGGCTGCTACCAGGACCAGCACGGTGGCTGAGAAGACCTGGAGCAGGCAGCAGTTCTCTCTCAGAGCCCCCACACAGCCAGACAGGCAGAGGATAGACAGCACCAAGCCCAGCACCACAAACACCAGCATGGGGTCGGTGCTGATCTGTCCTATTTTCTCCTGAGCGAAGGATTCCTTGTTGATGAGGCCCCACAGTCCCAGGGCCAGGACCACCAGGCCTAGCACCGTGAAGAGGAGGTTGCTGAAGAACAGGAGGTACTTGAGAAGGCAGTCTCTCAGGGAGAAGGGCCTGCTACGGGCTCTGGGTTTTACCTCCCTGGTTCTACCCTGGTTCCCTGGTCCATCATTTGGTCCTGGTTCTGGAGCCTGTTCTTCTGTGCTGCTCTCGTCAGTCCCCTGAAGGACTCCTGACAACTCTCTATCTGTGTCTGTCTTCAAAGAGGAAAGAGGACAGACAATAAACAATGAGATTTCACTGAGGCAAAAACAACTCATCAAGTTCAGTCTGTAGTGGTCGTTGTCTTTAGGTTTAGCCTACTTGCAATCATAGAATTGGACTCTATAGAATGGGTCTCCCCATCCAAGTCAATAATGGGTGGACTGGTAGCCATTGGAGTTTACACATTACTTTACCAGTCAAATTGACAGGGTTAAAGGTTGCAAGTCCTTTTATTCAATTAAATGTCTATGCTTGCAACGTTGAGGGGACTGTAAACTCTATTCAATAGTATGTACAGTGAGCACATAACTAACAGCATACAGGTTGTCAGACAGACATACAGTTACTGTACCTTTGGTATGAGTGGGCTGGTCTCAGTCTGTGAGGTCTCTCTCCTCAACCAGGGAAAACTAAACCATCTCATGGACTGCAATCTCCTCATCTTCCTAGCTGCCAGGAAACGGTTCTCCCTCTGTCCTCTCAGAAACTATTCTTCTCCTGTCCTCTCAGAAACTATTCCTCCCTTGTTCTTTCAGAAAATATTATTCTCCTGTCCTCTCAGAAACTATTGTTCTCCTGTCCTCTCAGAAACTATTCCTCCCTTGTTCTTTCAGAAAATATTATTCTTCTGTCCTCTCAGAAACTATTGTTCTCCTGTCCTCTCAGAAACTATTCCTCCCTTGTTCTTTCAGAAACTATTCTTCCACTGTCCTCTCAACGAATCAATGTGTGATGGACGATTCTCCCCTTGTCCTCAGCTAATCAGTGTGTGAGAGGCGGTTCTCCTAGTCTTCCGGTCAGTTTACGAGTCTAGAGGAGAGGAGAGGAGAGGAGACTGTCTGAGGAGAAAGGGAGAGAGTTGAGGTGGTGGAAGCCAGATCAACACAGCTCTATGCAGTGTGGTGTGGTGGGTGGGTAGTTAGCTCAGAGCTCCAGCAGACAGAAGAGTGTATTCATTCATCTACACTGTAACAAAATAACTTGTAACAGAACGAGAGTTTCTTATTGGTCAAATTCATGTAGAACACTCCCTGTTTTGGACCGTTGCTTTTGTTTGGTTCCTAATGAATATAGTCCAGGGCTCCCAGGGATTCTAGCAGCATCATGTGAGAGTCACAGTGCAGGCGATTAAGAAGTAATCAGATCACGCCTCAATGACTTTTAAACTCCAGGGTGAAGTTTCCCTTGGGTACAGATCTAAGATCAGCTTACCCTCCCCAATCCTAACCTTAACCAATAGTGGGGGAAATGACAAACTGACTCAAGATCAGTGTCTACTCAGGCCAACTTCTCCTGAGTGTTACAGGAAGAAGAGATGCTCAGGGAACAGATCCCACTTTGATCCACAACAGCCATGTGATGAGACTGTGGAATTTCATCCTAATACAGAATTGTGAGAATGTTGTGAGCATGTTGTGTGTTTTAGCCAATGAGTGTCTCTATGGTATATATAATTATTTCAAAAAGAATTAAGTGAAAACAATAGCAAACTTTAGTTTGGAGGGAACTCATGGAAACCAATATCCCAAAGCCCCATTTAGACACTAAATATTATTTTTAGTATATTTTTTTAGTTGAGTTCCCATGGTTATTTATATTCCAGTGCTGAGTTTCCAGAATAACTTTTTTAATTCCACCCCTGGACACGACAAAAAGCAATTCCAGCTCGTTAAGGATCTGTAGGGTAAGGAGGAGGAAAGGTTTTATTTTATCACAGTATGGTCAGTGATGTTGTCTATTTCTCTCTCTACACAGTAAAATACCTCTAAATACCTTGTCTCTGGAAAAATCCACTTTGGCAGTAAAAGTGAATCTCTTATGGTTTGATATGCCAGCCCATAACTAAAAATAATCCTCTTGAAATTATGTTATTTAAAAAAATCTTTACCTTTATTTAACTAGGCAAGCCAGTAAAGAACAAATTCTTATTTGTGATTACGGCCTACCGGGGAACAGTGCCTTGTTCACGGGCAGAACGACAGATTTTTACCTTGTCAGCTCAGGGATTCGATCCAGCAACCCTTCGGTTACTGGCTCTAAACGCTAGGCTACCTGCCACCCCAAAAACATGAAACTATCAGAGGCTGTCAGATTGGACTCAGTCCCAAAAGATAACTTGTCTGAATAATAGAGATCTAGAGAGTATAAGAGTGTATGAAAGTAATTATTTTGATGCTCTTTGTGAAGACTATGAACTTCCACCTGGCCTGTATGAGGACTGATAGTGATCAGTTTCAGTAGCACAATTGAAGTAACACTTTCTTCATATCACCTGCAGGGGGCAGCAGTGCTAACCTAACAGCTTGTAGTGAATGGAGATGGCCTCCACGGGAGTTGCTCAGAGGTATTCTGTTGTTCTGCTTCAATAATCAGTCAGTCAACAACACAGTATTTACAAATCTACTTTATCTCTGTTGTGAACACTGTCAATCAGTGGTTACACATTGTTAACACTGTCAATCAGTAATTACACATTGTGAACACTGTCAATTAGTGGTTACACATTGTTAACACTGTCAATCAGTGGTTACACATTGTTAACTTCTTTCTTCTACTTGAGACGCAGATGTCTCAAGTAGACACCTGGAAATGCAAATGCGCTACGCTAAATGCTAAATGTACTCGTTAAAACTCAAACGTGCATCAAAATTCACAAGCAGGGTATTGAATTAAAGCTACACTCGTTGTGAACCTAGCCAACAAGTCAGATTTTTAAAATGCTTTTCGGCGAAAGCATGAGAAGCTATTATCTGATAGCATGCAACACCCCAAAATGCCTGAATGCGATGTAAACAAAGATATAGCTTAGCCGGCGCAACACAAAACGCAGAAATAAAATATAAAACATTCATTACCTTTGACGAGCTTCTTTCTTGGCACTCCTATATGCCCCATAAACATCACTATTGGGTCTTTTTTTCGTTTAAATCGGTCCATATATACCCAAAATAGCTTTCTATGGAAGCTGTGTCATTCAGAAAAAAACATCGTTTTTAAACGCTGCGTCATTTTTTAAAATTAAAAAAGTTGACGATAAACTTTCACAAAACACTTCGAAATCCTTTTGTAATCCAACTTTAGGTATTAGTAAACGTTTATAATCTATCAAAATGATTACAGGGCGATGTATATTCAATAGCTCCTCGTCTGCAAATCAATGGCTGCCAATGTCCACATTGAAAAGATCCTGGTGGAGACCGGAAGAAACGGAATCCAGATAGTTGGATTTTCCAACAAAAAATTCAATTGAAAATGACGACAATGGCGACATCGTGTGGAATTTGTATGAATTGCATGCAGGTCGATATTAAATTTTGTCCCCTTTTAACAACCCATGAAAGTGACTTATGGAAATTATTTTTAGCTTTCAGAGAGCAGTTTTTCTTGCGTTTTTCAATGAAACACACAATCTGTTATAGTCACAGCCGTGATTTAACCAGTTTTAGAAACTTCAGAGTGTTTTCTATCCACACATACTAATCATATGCATATACTATATTCCTGGCATGAGTAGCAGGACGCTGAAAAGTTGCGCGATTTTTAACAGAATGTTCGAAAAAGGAAGGGGTAGACTTAAGAGGTTTTAACACTGTCAATCAGTAATAACACATTGTTAACACTGTCAATCAGTGGTTACACATTGTTAACACTGTCAATCAGTAATTACACATTGTGAACACTGTCAATTAGTGGTTACACATTGTTAACACTGTCAATCAGTGGTTACACATTGTTAACTTCTTTCTTCTACTTGAGACGCAGATGTCTCAAGTAGACACCTGGAAATGCAAATGCGCTACGCTAAATGCTAAATGTACTCGTTAAAACTCAAACGTGCATCAAAATTCACAAGCAGGGTATTGAATTAAAGCTACACTCGTTGTGAACCTAGCCAACAAGTCAGATTTTTAAAATGCTTTTCGGCGAAAGCATGAGAAGCTATTATCTGATAGCATGCAACACCCCAAAATGCCTGAATGCGATGTAAACAAAGATATAGCTTAGCCGGCGCAACACAAAACGCAGAAATAAAATATAAAACATTCATTACCTTTGACGAGCTTCTTTCTTGGCACTCCTATATGCCCCATAAACATCACTATTGGGTCTTTTTTTCGTTTAAATCGGTCCATATATACCCAAAATAGCTTTCTATGGAAGCTGTGTCATTCAGAAAAAAACATTGTTTTTAAACGCTGCGTCATTTTTTAAAATTAAAAAAGTTGACGATAAACTTTCACAAAACACTTCGAAATCCTTTTGTAATCCAACTTTAGGTATTAGTAAACGTTTATAATCTATCAAAATGATTACAGGGCGATGTATATTCAATAGCTCCTCGTCTGCAAATCAATGGCTGCCAATGTCCACATTGAAAAGATCCTGGTGGAGACCGGAAGAAACGGAATCCAGATAGTTGGATTTTCCAACAAAAAATTCAATTGAAAATGACGACAATGGCGACATCGTGTGGAATTTGTATGAATTGCATGCAGGTCGATATTAAATTTTGTCCCCTTTTAACAACCCATGAAAGTGACTTATGGAAATTATTTTTAGCTTTCAGAGAGCAGTTTTTCTTGCGTTTTTCAATGAAACACACGATCTGTTATAGTCACAGCCGTGATTTAACCAGTTTTAGAAACTTCAGAGTGTTTTCTATCCACACATACTAATCATATGCATATACTATATTCCTGGCATGAGTAGCAGGACGCTGAAAAGTTGCGCGATTTTTAACAGAATGTTCGAAAAAGGAAGGGGTAGACTTAAGAGGTTTTAACACTGTCAATCAGTAATAACACATTGTTAACACTGTCAATCAGTGGTTACACATTGTTAACACTGTCAATCAGTAATAACACATTGTTAACACTGTCAGTCAGTGGTTACACATTGTTAACACTGTCAATCAGTAATAACACATTGTTAAAATCAAAAATCAAATCAAATTTTATTTGTCACATACACATGGTTAGCAGATGTTAATGCGAGTGTAGCGAAATGCTTGTGCTTCTAGTTCCGACAATGCAGTAATAACAAGTAATCTAACTAACAATTCCAAAACTACTGTCTTGTACACAGTGTAAGGGGATAAAGAATATGTACATAAGGATATATGAATGAGTGATGGTACAGAGCAGCATAGGCAAGATACAGTAGATGGTATCGAGTACAGTATGTACAAATGAGATGAGTATGTAAACAAAGTGGCATAGTTTAAAGTGGCTAGTGATACATGTATTACATAAGGATACAGTCGATGATATAGAGTACAGTATATACGTATGCATATGAGATGAATAATGTAGGGTAAGTAACATTATATAAGGTAGCATTGTTTAAAGTGGCTAGTGATATATTTACATCATTTCCCATCAATTCCCATTATTAAAGTGGCTGGAGTTGAGTCAGTGTCAGTGTGTTGGCAGCAGCCACTCAGTGTTAGTGGTGGCTGTTTAACAGTCTGATGGCCTTGAGATAGAAGCTGTTTTTCAGTCTCTCGGTCCCAGCTTTGATGCACCTGTACTGACCTCGCCTTCTGGATGATAGCGGGGTGAACAGGCAGTGGCTCGGGTGGTTGATGTCCTTGATGATCTTTATGGCCTTCCTGTGACATCGGGTGGTGTAGGTGTCCTGGAGGGCAGGTAGTTTGCCCCCGGTGATGCGTTGTGCAGACCTCACTACCCTCTGGAGAGCCTTACGGTTGAGGGCGGTGCAGTTGCCATACCAGGCGGTGATACAGCCCGCCAGGATGCTCTCGATTGTGCATCTGTAGAAGTTTGTGAGTGCTTTTGGTGACAAGCCGAATTTCTTCAGCCTCCTGAGGTTGAAGAGGCGCTGCTGCGCCTTCTTCACGATGCTGTCTGTGTGAGTGGACCAATTCAGTTTGTCTGTGATGTGTATGCCGAGGAACTTAAAACTTGCTACCCTCTCCACTACTGTTCCATCGATGTGGATAGGGGGGTGTTCCCTCTGCTGTTTCCTGAAGTCCACAATCATCTCCTTAGTTTTGTTGACGTTGAGTGTGAGGTTATTTTCCTGACACCACACTCCGAGGGCCCTCACCTCCTCCCTGTAGGCCGTCTCGTCGTTGTTTGTAATCAAGCATACCACTGTTGTGTCGTCCGCAAACTTGATGATTGAGTTGGAGGCGTGCGTGGCCACGCAGTCGTGGGTGAACAGGGAGTACAGGAGAGGGCTCAGAACGCACCCTTGTGGGGCCCCAGTGTTGAGGATCAGCGGGGAGGAGATGTTGTTGCCTACCCTCACCACCTGGGGGTGGCCCGTCAGGAAGTCCAGTACCCAGTTGCACAGGGCGGGGTCGAGACCCAGGGTCTCGAGCTTGATGACGAGCTTGGAGGGTACTATGGTGTTGAATGCCGAGCTGTAGTCGATGAACAGCATTCTCACATAGGTATTCCTCTTGTCCAGATGGGTTAGGGCAATGTGCAGTGTGGTTGAGATTGCATCGTCTGTGGACCTATTTGGGCGGTAAGCAAATTGGAGTGGGTCTAGGGTGTCAGGTAGGGTGGAGGTGATATGGTCCTTGACTAGTCTCTCAAAGCACTTCATGATGACGGAAGTGAGTGCTACGGGGCGGTAGTCGTTTAGCTCAGTTACCTTAGCTTTCTGTGAGGAATTCTAAATCAGGTGAACAGAAGGATTTGAGTTCCTGTATGTTTCTTTCATCACACCATGTCACGTTGGCCATGAGGCATACGCCCCCGCCCCTCTTCTTACCAGAAAGATGTTTGTTTCTGTCAGCGCGATGCGTGGAGAAACCCGTTGGCTGCACCGCTTCGGATAGAGTCTCTCCAGTGAGCCATGTTTCAGTGAAGCAAAGGACGTTACAGTCTCTGATGTCCCTCTGGAATGCTACCCTTGCTCGGATTTCATCAACCTTGTTGTCAAGAGACTGGACATTGGCAAGAAGAATGCTAGGGAGTGGTGCACGGTGTGCCCGTCTCCGGAGTCTGACCAGAAGACCGCCTCGTTTCCCTCTCTTTCGGAGTCGTTTTTTTGGGTCGCTGCATGGAATCCACTCCGGCCATCTCTGCCGGCGCCGGAAGTTGTTAACACGCCGGAAGTTGTTAACACTGTCAGTCAGTGGTTACACATTGTTAACACTGTCAATCAGTGGTTACACATTGTTAACACTGTCAATCAGTGGTTACACATTGTTAACACTGTCAATAAGTAATAACACATTGTTAACACCGTCAATCAGTGGTTACACATTCTTAACACTGTCAATCAGTGGTTACACATTGTTAACACTGTCAATCAGTGGTTACACATTGTTAACACTGTCAATCAGTGGTTACACATTGTTAACACCGTCAATCAGTGGTTACACATTGTTAACACCGTCAATCAGTGGTTACACATTGTTAACACTGTCAATCAGTAATTACACATTGCTAACACTGTCAATCAGTGGTCACACATTGTTAACACTGTCAATCAGTGGTTACACATTGTTAACACTGTCAATCAGTGGTTACACATTGTTAACACTGTCAATCAGTGGTTACACATTGTTAACACCGTCAATCAGTGGTTACACATTGTTAACACCGTCAATCAGTGGTTACACATTGTTAACACCGTCAATCAGTGGTTACACATTGTTAACACTGTCAATCAGTGGTTACACATTGTTAACACCGTCAATCAGTGGTTACACATTGTTAACACTGTCAATCAGTGGTTACACATTGTTAACACCGTCAATCAGTGGTTACACATTGTTAACACTGTCAATCAGTGGTTACACATTGTTAACACTGTCAATCAGTGGTTACACATTGTTAACACTGTCAATCAGTGGTTACACATTGTTAACACTGTCAATCAGTAATTACACATTGTTAACACTGTCAATCAGTGGTTACACATTGTTAACACCGTCAATCAGTGGTTACACATTTTTAACACGGTCAATCCCACAACACCAATCTAGGGCTGCAATGGATTAATATATTTAATGTATTCAGAAGCATGTTTATATCGCAATCAGGGGTAAGTAGCATTGTATTTGAAGTGCCACAGTCCATCTCTGAGATCCAGTCATCCATCACCTCAGAGTTGACACCTCCAGGCTCCAAGGCCAGGTTTGTCCCAGTAGGTAGATGGTAGACCTCAGGTCAAGGTTTGTCCCAGTAGGTAGCTTGTAGGTCTCAGGACCAGGTATGTCCCAGTAGGTAGATGGTAGGTCTCAGGTCCAGGTTTGTCCCAGTAGGTAGATGGTAGGTCTCAGGTCCAGGTTTGTCCCAGTAGGTAGATGGTAGGTCTCAGGTCCAGGTTTGTCCCAGTAGGTAGATGGTAGGTCTCAGGTACAAGTTTATCCCAGTAGGTAGATGGTAGGTCTCAGGTCCAGGTTTCTCCCAGTAGGTAGATGGTAGGTCTCAGGTCCAGGTTTGTATCCAGTAGGTAGCTGGTAGGTCTCAGGACCAGGTTTGTCCCAGTAGGTAGCTGGTAGGTCTCAGGACCAGGTTTGTCCCAGTAGGTAGATGGTAGGTCTCAGGTCCAGGTTTGTCCCAGTAGGTAGCTGGTAGGTCTCAGGTCCAGGTTTGTCCCAGTAGGTAGCTGGTAGACCTCAGGTCCAGATATGTCCCAGTAGGTAGATGGTAGGTCTTAGGTCCAGGTCTGTCCCAGTAGGTAGATGGTAGGTCTCAGGTCCAGGTTTGTTCCAGTAGGTAGCTGGTAGGTCTCAGGACCAGGTTTGTCCCAGTAGGTAGATGGTAGGTCTCAGGTCCAGGTTTGTATCCAGTAGGTAGCTGGTAGATGGTAGGTCTCAGGTCCAGGTTTGTCCCAGTAGGTAGATGGTAGGTCTCAGGACCAGGTCTGTCCCAGTAGGTAGCTGGTGAGTCTCAGGTCCAGGTTTGTCCCAGTAGGTAGCTGGTAGACCTCAGGTCCAGGTTTGTCCCAGTAGGTAGCTGGTAGGTCTCAGGTCCAGGTTTGTCCCAGTAGGTAGCTGGTAGGTCTCAGGTCCAGATATGTCCCAGTAGGTAGCTGGTAGGTCTCAGGTCCAGGTCTCCTGTAGTTTTACTCCCAGTCCTCTCATCCTCTATTTGTCTTGGATCTTCTTGTTGCTTTGGATCCTGTTTTGGTTCAGAGTATATGTCAGTACAGAGAGGGAGATATACTGAGGAGAGGAATATGTGCAGATCTTCCAGGTGTTTAAATGTTTTCTGCTGTTCTGGGACTGCTGGCCAACTCAACACCTTCCTCCTCATGGCCAGTCACCTAGAGTCATGAAATCCGTAGATTATACTCTCTCTGGAACAGATTGTCCCTCCAATTGACCATAAATGATTTGAGGTGAACGTGAGTTACAGTGACCAGATTCATTCTGCTCTATTAAGACAATTATTCTACTGGAACTACGGGCTCAACTTGCCAGTGAATGACAGAGAGTTTCCACTGAGACCACCACAGTCACACACTTTTCCACCCATAGAACGAAGGGGTCCAAACAGCTATCAAGAGCGGTCGAAATGGCTAACTTTGGTGTGTGTTGTTATAGCAACTGTATATGAACATGTTACATAGCTGACTGGTGTGTGTTGTTATAGCAACTGTATATGAACATGGTAAACAGCTGACTTTGGTGTGTGTTGTTATAGCAGCTGTATATGAACATGTTACCTAGCTGACTGGTGTGTGTTGTTATAGCAACTGTATATGAACATGTTAAACAGCCAATCACTTCTCAGTGTGTGTGTGTGTGTGTGTGTGTGTGTGTGTGTGTGTGTGTGTGTGTGTGTGTGTGTGTGTGTGTGTGTGTGTGTGTGTGTGTGTGTGTGTGTGTGTGTACTATGCAGCTCAGTGCTCCTACAGAGGAGGACATTAACAACTCCATTACTCCATACTGATTTCTATTAGCAGCTCCCACAGGTCTCCTTACTCTGTCCAACTCTTCAGCAGGGTTTGCAATATTTCAAAACATCAACACCTGAACCATTTAATCAGTCTAGACTTCAGATTCTTCCGATGTGAACATATTTGAATGCCTGATTTGACTGTAAACAAAACGTTCAATTATTTACACACTCAACAATCTAGTGGTCTATTCTTTATAATGGACCTTTGGGAACGAGGGAAAAATGATTTCTAAAGTATAGTATAGGGACTCTTCTCCCTCCCACACACACACACACACACACACACACACACACACACACACACACACACACACACACACACACACACACACACACACACACACACACACACACACACACACACACACACACACACACACACACAACAGGACTGTACAATATCATTAATCTATTGGTGATTACAGTAGCTGACAAACATGCTCTCTCCAATGGAGGACGTCTTTTCCTGTGTAGTAAATCAAATCAAACTTTATTTATTACATTTATTACATACCGAATACAACAACAACAAGTGTAGACCTTACTGCGAAATGCATACTCACAAGCCCTTAACCAACAGTGCAGTTCAAGAAGTGTTAAGACAAATATTGAAAAAAAGATTTGGGGAAAAAAATACAAAAATACCAAAAAATGTAATTATAAAACGTAACACAAAAACATAACAATAACGAGGCTATATACAGGGGGTACCGGTACGAGGCAGTGTGAGGGTGTACAGGTTACATGTAGGTAGGGGTGAAGTGACTATGCATAGATAATAAACAGCGAGTAGCAGCAGTGTATAAAACAAATTTCAATGTAAATAGTCAGGTGGCCTTTTGATTAATTGTTCAGCAGTCTTATGGCTGTGGGTAGAAGCTATTAAGGAGCCTTTTGGTCCTAGACTTGGCGCTCCGGTACTGCTTACCATGCGGTAGCAGAGAGAACAGTCTATAACTTGGGTGACTGGAGTCTCTGACAATTTTATGGGCTTTCCTCTGACACCACCTATTTATTATATACAGTAGGTCCTTGGCCCCAGTGATGTACTGGGCCGTACGCATTACCCTCTGTAGCACCTTATGGGTCAGATGTCGAGCCGTTGCCGTACCAGGTGGTGATGCAAACGGTCAGGATGGTGCAGCTGTAGAACTTTTTGAGGATCTGGGGACCCATGCCAAATGTTTTCAGTCTCCTGAGGGGGAAAATGTTTCGCCATGCCTTCTTCACAACTGTCTTGATGTGTTTGGTCCATGATGGTTCGTTGGTGATGTAGAAACCAGGGAACTTGAAACTCTCGACCTGCTACACTACAGGCCCCTTCAATGTTAATGGAGGCCTGTTAGGATCACCTTTTCCTGTTGTCCACGATCAGCTCCTTTGTGTCTTCCTGTGTAGCACAGTCTCTTCCTGTGCAGTACTGTCTCTTCCTGTGTAGCACAGTCTCTTCCTGTGTAGCACAGTCTCTTCCTGTGTTGCACAGTCTCTTCCTGTGCACTACTGTCTCTTCCTGTGCACTACTGTCTCTTCCTGTGCAGCACAGTCTCTTCCTGTGCACTACTGTCTCTTCCTGTGCAGTACAGTCTCTTCCTGTGCACTACTGTCTCTTCATGTGCAGTACAGTCTCTTCCTGTGCACTACTGTCTCTTCCTGTGTAGCACAGTCTCTTCCTGTGCACTACTGTCTCTTCCTGTGTAGCACAGTCTCTTCCTGTGCAGTACACTCTTCCTGTGCAGTACAGTCTCTTCCTGTGCACTACTGTCTCTTCCTGTGCAGTACAGTCTCGTCCTGTGCACTACTGTCTCTTCCTGTGCAGTACAGTCTCTTCCTGTGCAGTACAGTCTCTTCCTGTGCACTACTGTCTCTTCCTGTGCAGCACAGTCTCTTCCTGTGCACTACTGTCTCTTCCTGTGCAGTACAGTCTCTTCCTGTGCACTACTGTCTCTTCATGTGCAGTACAGTCTCTTCCTGTGCACTACTGTCTCTTCCTGTGTAGCACAGTCTCTTCCTGTGCACTACTGTCTCTTCCTGTGTAGCACAGTCTCTTCCTGTGCAGTACACTCTTCCTGTGCAGTACAGTCTCTTCCTGTGCACTACTGTCTCTTCCTGTGCAGTACAGTCTCGTCCTGTGCACTACTGTCTCTTCCTGTGCAGTACAGTCTCTTCCTGTGCAGTACAGTCTCTTCATGTGCACTACTGTCTCTTCCTGTGCAGTACAGTCTCTTCCTGTGCAGTACAGTCTCTTCCTGTGCACTACTGTCTCTTCCTGTGCAGTACAGTATCTTCCTGTGCACTACTGTCTCTTCCTGTGCAGTACAGTCTCTTCCTGTGCAGTACAGTCTCTTCCTGTGCACTACTGTCTCTTCCTGTGCAGTACAGTCTCTTCCTGTGCACTACTGTCTCTTCCTGTGCAGTACAGTCTCTTCCTGTGTAGTACTGTCTTTTCCTGTGTAGTACTGTCTCTTCCTATCTCTTCCTGTGTTGCACAGTCTCTTCCTGTGCACTACTGTCTCTTCCTGTGCAGTACAGTCTCTTCCTGTGCACTACTGTCTCTTCCTGTGCAGTACAGTCTCTTCCTGTGCAGTACAGTCTCTTCCTGTGTAGCACAGTCTCTTCCTGTGCAGTACAGTCTCTTCCTGTGCAGTACAGTCTCTTCCTGTGCACTACTGTCTCTTCCTGTGCAGTACAGTCTCTTCCTGTGCACTACTGTCTCTTCCTGGGCAGTACAGTCTCTTCCTGTGCAGTACAGTCTCTTCCTGTGCACTACTGTCTCTTCCTGTGCAGTACAGTCTCTTCCTGTGCACTACTGTCTCTTCCTGTGCAGTACAGTCTCTTCCTGTGTAGTACTGTCTCTTCCTGTGTAGTACTGTCTCTTCCTATCTCTTCCTGTGTAGCACAGTCTCGTCCTGTGCACTACTGTCTCTTACTGTGCAGTACAGTCTCTTCCTGTGTAGTACTGTCTCTTCCTATCTCTTCCTGTGTATTACTGTCTCTTCCTGTGTATTACTGTCTCTTCCTGTGCAGTACAGTCTCTTCCTGTGTAGTACTGTCTCTTCCTATCTCTTCCTGTGTATTACTGTCTCTTCCTGTGCACTACTGTCTCTTCCTGTGCAGTACAGTCTCTTCCTGTGTAGCACAGTCTCTTCCTGTGCACTACTGTCTCTTCCTGTGCAGTACAGTCTCTTCCTGTGTAGTACTGTCCTTCCTGTCTCTTCATGTGTATTACCGTCTCTTCCTGTATAGTACTATCTCTTCCTGTGTATTACTGTCTCTTCCTGTGTATTACTGTCTCTTCCTGTGTATTACTGTCTCTTCCTGTGTATTACTGTCTCCTCCTGTGTATTACTGTCACTTCATGTGTAGTACTGTCACTTCATGTGTAGTACAGTCTCTTCCTGTGCAGTACAGTCCTATCCTGTGTAGTACTGTCACTTCATGTGTAGTACTATCACTTCATGTGTAGTACAGTCTCTTCCTGTGCAGTACTGTCTCTTCCTGTGCAGTACTGTCTCTTCCTGTGCAGTACTGTCTCTTCCTGTGTAGTACTGTCCTTCCTGTCTCTTCCTGTTTAGTACCGTCTCTTCATGTGCAGTACCGTCTCTTCCTGTGCAGTACTGTCTCTTCCTGTGCAGTACTGTCTCTTCCTGTGCAGTACTGTCTCTTCCTGTGTAGTTCTGTCACTTCATGTGTAGTACAGTCTCTTCCTGTGCAGTACTGTCTCTTCCTGTGCAGTACTGTCTCTTCCTGTGCAGTACTGTCTCTTCCTGTGTAGTACTGTCCTTCCTGTCTCTTCCTGTTTAGTACCGTCTCTTCCAGTGTAGTACTGTCCTTCCTGTCTCTTCCTGTATAGTACTATCTCTTCCTGTGTATTACTGTCACTTCATGTGTAGTACAGTCTCTTCCTGTGCAGTACTGTCTCTTCCTGTGCAGTACTGTCTCTTCCTGTGCAGTACTGTCTCTTCCTGTGCAGTACAGTCTCTTCCTGTGCAGTACAGTCTCTTCCTGTGCAGTACTGTCTCTACCTGTGCAGTACTGTCTCTTCCAGTGCAGTACTATCTTTTCCTGTGTAGTACTGTCTCTTCCTGTGCAGTACTGTCTCTTCCTGTGCAGTACTGTCTCTTCCTGTGTAGTACTGTCCTTTCTGTCTCTTCCTGTGTAGTACTGTCTCTTCCTGTGAAGTACTATCTTTTCCTGTGTAGTACTGTGTATTCCTGTGTGTGTAGGATTAGTCCAGCATTATGGAAAATCCTCCACCATAAGTCACAGGTATCCATTTCTCTCTATCTGGCCTCAATCTGGCATTTCCATTCTTTGGGCCCTGTAGTCCAATATGGGAATAGGGTGCCATCCAAGGAGGAGAGGCCTGGGTCTCTGCTGATCTGTGTGTTTTCTCGTATGCTGCATGGGCCCCAGAGTTAGAGTGCAGATGTTGCCTGGGCCACCAGAGTGAGAGCACAGATGCTGCCTGGGTCCCCATTTAGAATACAGAGGCTGCCTGAGTCCCAGAGTTAGAACACAGAGACTGCCTGGGCCCCAGAGTTAGAACACAGAGGCTGCCTGGGCCCCCAGAGTTAGAACACAGAGGCTGCCTGGGTCCCCAGTTAGAACACAGAGGCTGCCTGGGCCCCAGAGTTAGAACACAGAGTCTGCCTGGGTCCCCAGTTAGAATACAGAGGCTGCCTGAGTCCCCAGAGTGAGAGCACAGATGCTGCCTGGGTCCCCAGAGTTAGAACACAGAGGCTGCCTGGGTCCCAGAGTTAGAACACAGAGGCTGCCTGGGTCCCAGAGTTAGATCACAAAGGCTGCCTAGGTCCCCAGAGTTAGAACACAGAGGCTGCCTGGGTCCCCAGAGTTAGACACAGAGGCTGCCTGGGTCCCAGAGTTAGAACACAGAGGCTGCCTGGGTCCCAAGAGTTAGAACACAGAGGCTGCCTAGGTCCCAGAGTTAGACAACAAAGGCTGACTGGGTCCCAGAGTTAAAACACAGAGGTTTCCTGGGTCCCAGAATTAGAACACAGAGGCTGCCTGGGTCCCCAGTTAGAATACAGAGGCTTCCTGGGTCCCAGAGTTAGAACACAGAGGCTGCCTGGGTCCCCAGTTAGAATACAGAGGCTGCCTGGGTCCCCAGAGTTAGAACACAGAGGCTGCCTGGGCCCCAGAGTTAGAACACGGAGGATATTGTTTTCCAGTATAGGACTGAGACCTAGTTTTATAAGTCTGTTATATCCATTAGCTAAACTGAGATGTCTTGCCATCACCAACAAACAGGAGCATGATGAGAGACAGAGAGAGATGGAGAGAAGTGAACAATATGAGAGCGAAAGAGATGGTGTGATATCCCCCTTCTCCTTGGCACCTTGGTCCTGTGCTGTCATTCTTTCCCCAGTCAGGGCGGTGCTGTGTTGGAATGGGCTGTAGTGAGGTGCTTGATGAAGCTGCTGGAGCTGGCCCTGCACCCAGGGCTCTGGAAGGGATTATAGTTTTACTGCCTAGGATCAAGCAGGCCAGGGTTGGAAGAACCAGGGCTGGACTCCCAGTGCCTCACACCTCATTCACATGGATGATCATAGATAGGCTCTAATGAAGGTGATTCACGCTGAAACGTCAGACGATTATTTACTTGTCCCATCAATGAATCTATCAGATCTGCCCAGCAACAGAGTGCTCCTTTTTCTTTATTCTCCCGATAGTTACCAGTTGAAGTATCCTGTGGTAAGGGATGATATTTACCAGTTGACGTATCCTGTGGTAAGGGATGATATTTACCAGTTGACGTATCCTGGGGTAAGGGATGATATTTACCAGTTGACGTATCCTGGGGTAAGGGATGATATTTACCAGTTGAAGTATCCTGGGATAAGGGATGATATTTACCAGTTGAAGTATCCTGGGATAAGGGATGATATTTACCAGTTGAAGTATCCTGGGGTAAGGGATGATATTTACCAGTTGAAGTATCCTGGGGTAAGGGATGATATTTACCAGTTGAAGTATCCTGTGGTAAGGGATGATATTTACCAGTTGAAGTATCCTGTGGTAAGGGATGATATTTACCAGTTGAAGTATCCTGGGGTAAGGGATGATATTTACCAGTTGAAATATCCTGGGGTAAGGGATGATATTTACCAGTTGAAGTATCCTGGGGTAAGGGATGATATTTACCAGTTGAAGTATCCTGGGGTAAGGGATGATATTTACCAGTTGAAGTATCCTGGGGTAAGGGATGATATTTACCAGTTGAAGTATCCTGGGGTAAGGGATGATATTTACCAGTTGAAATATCCTGGGGTAAGGGATGATATTTACCAGTTGAAGTATCCTGGGGTAAGGGATGATATTTACCAGTTGAAGTATCCTTGGGTAAGGGATGATATTTACCAGTTGAAGTATCCTGGGGTAAGGGATGATATTTACCAGTTGAAATATCCTGGGGTAAGGGATGATATTTACCAGTTGAAGTATCCTGGGGTAAGGGATGATATTTACCAGTTGAAGTATCCTGGGGTAAGGGATGATATTTACCAGTTGAAGTATCCTGGGGTAAGGGATGATATTTACCAGTTGAAGTATCCTGGGGTAAGGGATGATATTTACCAGTTGAAGTATCCTTGGGTAAGGGATGATATTTACCAGTTGAAGTATCCTGGGGTAAGGGATGATATTTACCAGTTGAAGTATCCTGGGGTAAGGGATGATATTTACCAGTTGAAGTATCCTGGGGTAAGGGATGATATTTACCAGTTTAAGTATCCTTGGGTAAGGGATGATATTTACCAGTTGACGTATCCTGGGGTAAGGGATGATATTTACCAGTTGAAGTATCCTGGGATAAGATATGACAGTAAATTAGTAATTAAGTAAACACACACACACATGATGACTGGGTCCTGTCCACTTGCCCTGTGGACCACTGAGATGTACCATAACACATGATGACTGCGTCTTGACAGTGGTCCACAGGGCCAGTGGACAGGACCCAGTCATCATGTGTTATGATCTATAGGTGGGCCAATGTTTTAGAGAAGTATCCAGTTAGTTTATCTTGTCTTAGCTCGTCGCATCTGTGGATAAATAAGCACAGCTTTGAAGCGTAGTCAGTTTTCCATACATTCTGACATGTGGAATCATTTTTCAATACATATCAGTACAGTTCCATTCTCTCTCACTCACTCACTCTATTTCTCTCCCTCTCTATTCCCCCTCTCCCTCTCCCTCTCCCTCTCCCTCTCCCTCTCCCTCTCCCTCTCCCTCTCTCTCTCCCCCTCTCATCATAGTTATGTACTGTGTTGGCTGACAGGGTGAATTCCCAGTTGTCCTGGCTGGACGTCAGGTATACCAGATGAATGGCAGCACTAGTTTCTCTGTTTTCAACCTGTTTAAACCCCTTCAGCCTCTCAGTATATCACCAGTGGTTCTGGTGTTCTGGAGGGGTGATTGGTAGATGTAAAGATGAATATTTGTGCATTATATAATATAAACTTTTGCAATTTTGACAGTAGGAAAAGACTTAAAATGTTTGGAGGGATTTAGCAGTTTGAGAAAATATGATGCATTTCATTCCCTCCCAGTTGCGTCTCAGCCCCTCTCAATCTCACTCCAGCTACAGCTTATCTAGTTATATTGATGTGTAGAATGAATGCCTTCACCTCCACCTAGCTTTCTCTGGTTGTGTGTGTGTGTGTGTGTGTGTGTGTGTGTGTGTGTGTGTGTGTGTGTGTGTGTGTCAGATTCCTGCACAGTGATAAATGGGATCAGGTTATTTCTACAGCATATTGCTGCATGTAATGGGTTCTATCTGGTTTCTACATCTCTGGTCTCTCAGTAGAGGAATATTCTGCCAGATGAATAACCTGAATGCAGTCATAGGGGATGTATTTTTGCTCACAAATGACCTGAAAAGCTTTTACCAAAAAATATTATTGTTGTAATCACTGGACATGACCTTACAGTAATACACTTTTCTGTGATAAATCATCATAAGATAGCTTGTAAACCTTTGGTCGTAATAAGTGATTAACACTGGCTAAATGTTTCCCCTTCCCTGCTATTAAAAGTGCTGTAGGGTGGCTAAATGTCTCCCCTTCCCTGCTATTAAAAGTGTTGTAGGGTGGCTAAATGTCTCCCCTTCCCTGCTATTAAAAGTGTTGTAGGGTGGCTAAATGTCTCCCCTTCCCTGCTATTAAAAGTGTTGTAGGGTGGCTAAATGTCTCCCCTTCCCTGCTATTTCAGCAGAGACTGTGTTTCACTGATACATGGTCTATTTTATTGAGTCTCTGTTAGGAACAAATATTTTGGTTCCAGTCAGTGCTTTGGTTTCTTGTGTCAAAAAAAGTTAGTGTCAACATTCAACTGTTCTTCCTGGGGAACCCACGCTGTCCCTAAGAGAGCATTGGTCTGTCAGATACCAATACATCAATGTTGTGATCTGGTGAGAAGTTTAATCAAAACTGTTTCTTATTTTTCTCTCCTCAAAAGTTCTTACACCTGTTTGTAACATTTCAGAGTCCAGAAACACAGAAGACTAACGGTATATCTCACAGGAGCCATGAATCTCTTCTCACTACTCCATGAAGGCTCTCTGCTCTGCAGGGATCTCCAGACCCAGCTGGCTCAGGCTTTGGGCTGGACCTTACTGGGCTGGCTGGCCACAGACTCTCCCCTCCCTTCCCCTCCTCTTCTCTCCCCTCCCCACCCATCCCCTCCTCGCCTCTCCCATCCGCTCCTCTTCTCTTCTCTTCTCTTCTCTCCTCTCCTCTCCTCTCCTCTCCTCTCCTCTCCTCTCCTCTCCTCTCCTCTCCTCTCCTCTCCTCTCCTCTCCTCTCGTCACCTCACCTCTCCTCTCCTCTCCTCTCATCTCCTCTCCTCTCCTCTCCTTTCCTCTCCTCTCCTCTCCTCTCCTCTCCTCTCCTCTCCTCATCCCAGCCCCAGAGGGAATGAATCTCTGTTTTTCTGGTAGGGTAATGTTTGAAAAGAAACATGTTATGTCAAGATCATTAGATCCATTTATAACTGGGCCAGGATGATCACATGTTACCATGAGTAATAAACAAGCTGTGTGTTTCTGTACTGGTTTCTGTCATGATGTCAGGTTAACTCCATGGAATCTTTATTGAACTATAGTCTATTAAATCATCTGGTTTCTGTCATGATGTCAGGTTAACTCCATGGAATCTTTATTGAACTATAGTCTATTAAGTCATCTGGTTTCTATCATGATGTCAGGTTAACTCCATGGGATCTTTATTGAACTATAGTCTATTAAATCATCTGGTTTCTGTCATGATGTCAGGTTAACTCCATGGGATCTTTATTGAACTATAGTCTATTAAGTCATCTGGTTTCTATCATGATGTCAGGTTAACTCCATGGGATCTTTATTGAACTATGGGTTATTACATCATCTGGTTTCTGTCATGATGTCAGGTTAACTCCATGGGATCTTTATTGAACTATAGTCTATTACATCATATGGTTTCTGTCATGATGTCAGGTTAACTCCATGGGATCTTTATTGAACTATAGTCTATTAAATCATCTGGTTTCTATCATGATGTCAGGTTAACTCCATGGGATCTTTATTGAACTATAGTCTATTAAATCATCTGGTTTCTATCATGATGTCAGGTTAACTCCATGGGATCTTTATTGAACTATAGTCTATTAAATCATCTGGTTTCTGTCATGATGTCAGGTTAACTCCATGGGATCTTTATTGAACTATAGTCTATTAAATCATCTGGTTTATGTCATGATGTCAGGTTAACTCCATGGGATCTTTATTGAACTATAGTCTATTAAATCATCTGGTTTCTATCATGATGTCAGGTTAACTCCATGGGATCTTTATTGAACTATAGTCTATTAAGTCATCTGGTTTATGTCAAGATGTCAGGTTAACTCCATGGGATCTTTATTGAACTATAGTCTATTAAGTCATCTGGTTTCTATCATGATGTCAGGTTAACTCCATGGGATCTTTATTGAACTATAGTCTATTAAGTCATCTGGTTTCTATCATGATGTCAGGTTAACTCCATGGGATCTTTATTGAACTATAGTCTATTAAATCATCTGGTTTCTGTCATGATGTCAGGTTAACTCCATGGGATCTTTATTGAACTATAGTCTATTAAATCATCTGGTTTCTATCATGATGTCAGGTTAACTCCATGGGATCTTTATTGAACTATAGTCTATTAAATCATCTGGTTTATGTCATGATGTCAGGTTAACTCCATGGGATCTTTATTGAACTATAGTCTATTAAATCATCTGGTTTCTGTCATGATGTCAGGTTAACTCCATGGGATCTTTATTGAACTATAGTCTATTAAATCATCTGGTTTCTGTCATGATGTCAGGTTAACTCCATGGGATCTTTATTGAACTATAGTCTATTAAGTCATCTGGTTTCTGTCATGATGTCAGGTTAACTCCATGGGATCTTTATTGAACTATAGTCTATTAAGTCATCTGGTTTATGTCATGATGTCAGGTTAACTCCATGGGATCTTTATTGAACTATAGTCTATTAAGTCATCTGGTTTCTGTCATGATGTCAGGTTAACTCCATGGGATCTTTATTGAACTATAGTCTATTAAATCATCTGGTTTCTGTCATGATGTCAGGTTAACTCCATGGGATCTTTATTGAACTATAGTCTATTAAGTCATCTGGTTTATGTCATGATGTCAGGTTAACTCCATGGGATCTTTATTGAACTATAGTCTATAAAATCATCTGGTTTCTGTCATGATGTCAGGTTAACTCCATGGGATCTTTATTGAACTATAGTCTATTAAGTCATCTGGTTTATGTCATGATGTCAGGTTAACTCCATGGGATCTTTATTGAACTATAGTCTATTAAGTCATCTGGTTTCTATCATGATGTCAGGTTAACTCCATGGGATCTTTATTGAACTATAGTCTATTAAATCATCTGGTTTCTATCATGATGTCAGGTTAACTCCATGGGATCTTTATTGAACTATGGGTTATTACATCATCTGGAATATGGAATATGAGGCAACACTGTGTATAACCATGGAAACTGCAACAACATGACAGAAACAAAGTGTATTCTTTTCTGTGAACATGAACGTTGTATAAGCGTCGTTTTTTCATTAAATTGTTACGTGTTTCATTGCTCCATCACATGATTCAGACTCGGCCCAAACGATGATGTCACGTATTATTCTCCTAAGTTTACCGGCTGAATAATGTTTTGATTATAACTTCATGAGCTGTCAGTGTGTGTATGTGATTCCCTGGTTGTAAGACTGGGTTAATCTCTCAGCTTGTCTCGGCTTGGTTTGGCTCAGTTCAGTTCAGTTCAGTTCAGTTCATTAGTGTGAAAAGTGTATTAGAGAGGGGTTGGAGCTGGTCGGGCTGCAGGCAGAGCCCAGATGTCCCACAGATGATTACTGTAGGCTTCAGGAATGTAGTACTGGAGGAAGAGGAGGAGGAGGAGGAAGGAGGAGTGGGAAGCAGGAGGGGGGAGGAGGAGGGATGCTGCTTCCACATCAAATACCTTGACTGTATCTGGGGCCAGACTTTAGAGATGCCATTTCGCTGTAACACTACAGACCTCCAGACAGCCTTTAGAGATGACATTTCACTGTAACACTACAGACCTCCTGACAGCCTTTAGAGATGACATTTCACTGTAACACAACAGACCTCCAGACCAGCATTTTTTTATTTCCATGTGTGTGTGTGTGTGTGTGTGTGTGTGTGTGTGTGTGTGTTTGTGCGTTTGCGTTTACAGAGTGGTGTCCTGGTTATAAAGGGGAGGAGCCCAGCAGGTGGGGGATGGTTTAGGGAGTTTATTAGAGAGCTGTCCACATCCTGTTTTCCTGCAGAGCTTCAGTCATACTGGATTACTACCTCACACTGGTCTGGTCTGGTCTGGTCTAGTCTAGTCTGGTCTAATCTGGTCCAATCTGGTCTAATCTGGTCTGGGGATAAACCAGCTCACAGTTCAGCTTCACAGTCAGGTAGAGTATCTTCTACATCTGAATTGCTGCTGTTTGGGGTTTTAGGCTGGTTTTCTGTTTTCTTTGTGAATTCGGCTGATGTAAAAATATATTCATTTTATTGATTGATTGATTGAGTATATTCAGACACACTAGCAGAGATCACTGGATATTAGTGATCAATATTCAATATTGATTGATTGATATTAGATGTATTTTACAGAGGAAAAGGTTTTCTATAGTGAAACCATCCTCCACTGGACATCTGCAGGTCAAATGGAATGTGAACATGAACCAGTCTGAAATGAATGAATGTGTAAATAATATGACAGTCTGACATCACATCAACTTCAGATATTATATTGATTCTTCATCTAACTGATCTGTGCCAAGCTGAAGTTACAACTTCCAGTTAAACCAATCACATAATGATGGTGTTTTATCTGCTTTTGCACAGACAGACTATTCTCTAATAAGCATCACTCAGGTCTAAGTGTTGGACTACAAAGACACAGACTTATCGTCTACAGAACCTGGTCCAATCTCATCTAGTCATCAACTATGAGATGTTAACAGGAAGGGGCGTCAGGTCAGGTAGCCTAGTGGTTAAAGCATTGGGCCAGGAACCGGAAGGTTATTAGATCAAATCCCAGAGCTGACATGGTGAAAATCCACTGTTCCTAGGCTGTCATCGTAAATCAGAACTTGTTCTTAACTGACTTGCATAGTTAAATAACAGTCAAATAAAAACCAGTTCAGCATGTATGATGTCTGCACCTGTTGACTGTTTCTAAATCCTCACGTGTCTCTGTCAGAAATGGTGGAGGGGTTGAATGAGCTCATAAATAAGCATTTCATTGTAAAGTCTACACCTGTTGTCTATGCTGCATGTGACCAATAACATTTGATTTGTTTTTCTGATGAAGATGACGATGAGGAGGGCAGTAGCCCTGCTGTCCCTGCTCTCTCTGTGTGTCTCTCAGAAGTGGAAGCAGGAGACATCAGAGTGGGAAAGAGGTAAAGCAGACACAGTCACCAGCATGTAATCTACTTCCTGTATGTGTAGAGTCTCTTTGATAGAGGTAAGATAGACCAGACACAGTCACTAGTATGTAATCTACTTCCTGTATGTGTAGAGTCTCTTTGATAGAGGTAAGATAGATCAGACACAGTCACTAGTATGTAATCTACTTCCTGTATGTGTAGAGTCTCTTTGATAGAGGTAAGATAGACCAGACACAGTCACTAGTATGTAATCTACTTCCTGTCTGTGTAGAGTCTCTTTGATAGAGTTAAGGCAGACCAGACACAGTCACTAGTATGTAATTCACTTCCTGTATGTGTAGAGTGTCTTTGATAGAGGTACAGTAAAACAGCCCAGACACAATCACTAGTATGTAGTCTTCTTCCTGTATGCAGTGGTGGAAAAAGTACTAAATTGTCATACTTGAGTAAAAGTAAAGATACATTAATAGAAAATGTCTCAAGTAAAACTAATGGTCACCCAGTAAAATACTACTTGAGTAAAAGTCTAAAAGTATTTGTTTTTAAAAATACTTAAGTATCAAAAGTAAATGGAATTGCTAAAATGTTCTTAAGAATCAAAAGTAAAAGTATAAATCATTTCAAGTTCCTTATATTAAGCAAACCAGACGGCACAATTTCCTTTTATTTATTGACGGATAGTCCGGGGCACACTCCAACACTCAGACGTACTTTACAAACGATAGAGGTAAGGTAGAACAGACACAGTCACTAATATCTACTTCCTGTATGTGTAGTCTGATAGAGGTAAGGCAGACCAGACACAGTCACTAATATCTACTTCCTGTATGTGCTTATAGAGTCTCTTATGTAGCACACTTCAAGTAATATTTTCTATACATCCATTGATATTGAATGATATGGTGTTCTAACAGCTTGTTATCGTCAAGACATGATCAGCCAGTGGTACAGTACAGTATAGTCTACCTTCGGTTTCTGAGGGGTGAATGAACATTCCCATGTTATCTCCAGCAGATAAAAGCCAGACTAAGATCTGCTCCAACCTGACCCAGGTGCTGGACAACTGGAAGTACGCCATCATGAACCAGGTGAAGGACCTGCTGATCAACGATCATGCCTCTGTCCTGCCAGAATACGTCAGGTAGGTGACATCATCACCACGTGTCAGAAAGAGAGAGATGAAAGGGAGGTACAGTGATCAGGATACAAACATTCCATTCCAGCTAAAACAGTTGACATACAGTGCATTCAGAAAGTATTCGGACCCTTTGACTTTTTCCACATTTTGTTACGTTACAGCATTATTTTAAAATGGCTTAAAAAAATATTAATCTCATCAATCTACAGACAATACCCCATAATGACATAACGAAAACAGGTTTTTAGACATTTTTGCAAAAAAACTGAAATACCTTGTTTACACAAGTATTCAGGCCCTTTGCTATGAGACTCAAAATTGAACATACATTCTGTTTCCATTGATTATCCTTGAGATGTTTCTACAACTTGATTGGAGTCCAGCTGTGGTAGCTTCAATTTATTGGACATGATTTGGAAAGGCACATACTTGTCTACAGTATATAAGGTCCCACAGTTGCATGTCAGGGCAAAAGCCAAGCCATGATGTCGAAGGAATTGTCCTTCTTAAATGGAAGAAGTTTGGAACCACCAACACTCTTCCTAGAGCTGGCCGCCCGGCCAAACTGAGCAATCGGGGGAGAAGGTCCTTGGTCAGGGAGGTGACCAAGAACCCGATGGTCACTCTGACAAAGCTCCAGAGTTCCTCTGTGGAGATGGGAAAACCTTCCAGAAGGACACCCATCTCTGCAGCACTCACCCAATCAAAACCTTTACGGTAGAGTGGCCAGACGGAAGCCACTCCTCAGTAAAGGGCACATGACAGCCCGCTTGCAGTTTGCTAAAAGGCACCTAAAGGACTCGTAGACCATTAGAAACAAGATTCTCTGGTCTGATTGAACTATTTGATTGAACTATTTGGCCTGATTGTCAAGCGTCACATCTGGAGGAAACCTGGCAGCATCCCTACGGTGAAGCATGGTGGTGGCAGCATCATGCTGTAGGGATGTTTTTCCTTGGCAGGGACTGGGAAAGATGAATGGAGCAAAGGTTCAGAGAGATCCTTGATGAAAACCTGCTCCAGAGTGCTCAGGACTTCAGACTGGGGGCAAAGGTTCACCTTCCAACAGGACAACGACCCTAAGCACACAGCCAAGACAACGCAGGAGTGGCTTTGGGACAAGTCTCTGAATGTCCTTGAGTGGCCCAGCCAGAGCCTGGACTTGAACCCGATCAAACATCTCTGGAGAGACGTGAAAATAGCTGTGCAGCAACGCTCCCGATCCAAACTAACAGAGCTTGAGTCGATCTGCAGAGAAGAATGGAAGAAACTCCCGAAATACAGGTGTGCCAAGCTTGTAGCATCATACACACAAAGATTCTTGGCTGTAATCGCTGCCAAAGGAGCTTCAACAAAGTACTGAGTAAATGGTCTGAATACTTATATAAATGGTTATTTCCGTTAATTTAAAATATATATATTTTGCCCGCTATTTCTCCCCAATTTCGCCTCCGGGCTCCAGAAACATGACCTGCCAAACTTCAGAAACATGACCCGCCAAACCGTGCTACTTAAAACCTGTTATGGCTGGGGGTTCCGCTAGAGGACATGAGGACATCACCCCATCAAACAAACACACGACAATCAGATTTCAACCCGCCAGGCGCGACACAAAATTCAGAAATAACTATATAATTTATGCCTTAGCTTTGAAGAACTTCTAATGTTGGCACTCCAATATGTCCCATAAACATCACAAATGCTCCTTTTGTTCGATTACTTCCGTCGTTATATGTCCAAAATGTCAATTTATTTGGCGCGTTTGATTCAGAAAAACACCAGTTCCAACTCGCACAGCATGAGTACAAAATATCTAATAATTTACCTGTAAACGCTGTCCAAACATTTCAAACAACTTTCCGAATCCAACTTTATGTATTTTAAATCATAAATAATTGATCAAATTTAAGACGGGGTAAACTGTGTTCAATACCGGATAAAAACAACGTGAAGCGCGTGACCTGGAGCGCTCATCAAAACATTAGAGAGCACTAGGCTGGACCATCGTTCTGTGCTTCTTCATTTCTCTAAAGAAAAACATAAACTAATTTCTATAGACTATTGACATCTAGTGGAAGAAATCTAGGTTCCCAGAGAAAACAAATTGAAAACAGAGTCACCTCAACAACAACAAAAATTCCTGGATGGTTTGTCCTCTGGGTTTCGCCTGCCAAATAAGTTATGTTACACTCACAGACATTAGTTTAACAGTTTTAGAAATTTTAGAGTGCTCTCTATCCAAATCTACCAATTATATGCATATCCTAGCTTCTGGGCCTGAGTAGCAGGCAGTTTACTTTGGGCACGCTTTTCATCCGGACGTGAAAATAACACTCCCTATCCCAAACAGGTAATACCTGCCTGCTCAACCCGGAAGCCAGCCACACAATTGTGTCAGAGGAAACACTGTTCAACTGTATTGTGTGTAGAATGAGTGGGGGGAACGACTTAATCATTTTTGAATAAGGCTGTAACCTAACAAAACGTGGAAAAAGTCAAGGGGTCTGAATACTTTTCCAATGCACTGTGTGTGTAATTTTACCTTTATTTAACTAGGAAAGTCAGTTAAGAACAACTTCTTATTTACAATGATGGACTAGGAACAGTGGGTTAACTGCTTTGTTTAGGGGCAGAACGACAAATGTTTACCTTGTCAGCTCAGGGATAAGATCTTGCAACCTTTTGGTAATGACCTCAGTACGGAAAGTTCCAGTCAGAAGATCTGTAACAGCAGCAGCCTCCTGGGCCTGTAAACACAAAGCATCTTAGAGTAGTGAGGAGTGCTGATCTGGGATCAGTTTTAGATCGTAATGAATAATATGATATGGACAGAGAGGACCTGATCCCAGATCAGCACTCTGCTTTGGATGGTGAACTGAGAGTTCTGGCTGAGACATCAAAAACGACTAGCTAGCAGCCATCCAACCAGTCCTGGAGAGACTGAGTGTTCCTACTCTGAGTCCTGCAGGCAGCCAATAACACACATGTGTACCAGCATGCTTACTGTAAGCGCTCACTCTCCAATAACAGGCCTGGACAGGCTGCAGTGCACACTCAGTGTGTGTGTGTGCGTGTGTGTGCGTGTGTGTGCGTGTGTGTGTGTGTGTGTGTGTGTGTGTGTGTGTGTGTGTGTGTGTGTGCGCGCCTGGATAGGCTGTAGTGCACAATAACATAGCTTGACATTAAGCCAGAAAACATCTCTCATTGATGAAGAATGTCATTGATGTTTAATGAGGCTCTAGTTTCCCATGTCTTCTGTCCTGATGTTTCCTGCAAACAGACACAATGAGATGTTTTCCATCAAATTGTATTTTAATATATTCTATCCTCATAGCAGCGTGGCCCATTAGATTGTAGTAAGGATTTCACAAACGTGTAAAGCAGGGTGTAACGCAGTGTGTAAAGCAATGTGTATAGCAGTGTGTAAAGCAGTGTGTAAAGCAACATGTAAAGCAGTGTGTAAAGCAACGTGTATAGCAACATGTAAAGCAGTGTGTAAAGCAGTGTGTAAAGCAGTGTGTAAAGCAGCGTGTAAAGCAGTGTGTAAAGCAGTGTGTAAAGCAGTGTGTAAAGCAACATGTAAAGCAGTGTGTAAAGCAGTGTGTAAAGCAGTGTGTAAAGCAGCGTGTAAAGCAGTGTGTAAAGCAGCGTGTAAAGCAGTGTGTACAGCAGCGTGTAAAGCAGTGTGTAAAGCAGTGTGTAAAGCAGTGTGTAAAGCAGTGTGTAAAGCAGCGTTTAAAGCAACATGTAAAGCAGTGTGTAAAGCAGTGTGTAAAGCAACATGTAAAGCAGTGTTTAAAGCAGTGTGTAAAGCAACATGTAAAGCGGTGTGTAAAGCAGTGTGTAAAGCAACATGTAAAGCAGTGTGTAAAGCAGTGTGTAAAGCAACATGTAAAGCAGAGTGTAAATCAGTGTGTAAAGCAGTGTGTAAAGCAGTGTGTAAAGCAACATGTAAAGCAGTGTGTAAAGCAGCGTGTTAAGCAGTGTGTAAAGTAGTGTGTAAAGCAGTGTGTAAAGCAGTGTGTACAGCAACGTGTAAAGCAGTGTGTAAAGCAACATGTAAAGCAGCGTGTAAAGCAGCGTGTAAAGCAGTGTGCAAAGCAGCGTGTAAAGCAGTGTGTAAAGCAGCGTGTAAAGCAGCATGTAAAGCGACGTGTAAAGCAACGTGTAAAGCAGTGTGTAAAGCAACGTGTAAAGCAGTGTGTAAAGCAACGTGTAAAGCAGTGTGTAAAGCAGTGTGTAAAGCAGCGTGTAAAGCAGCATGTAAAGCGACGTGTAAAGCAACGTGTAAAGCAGTGTGTAAAGCAACATGTAAAGCAGCGTGTAAAGCAGTGTGTAAAGCAGTGTGTAAAGCAGTGTGCGAAGCAGTGTGTAGACTTCATGGTGTCATAATTTAGTGCACTAACATTTCAGTTGCATTTGCAGTTCAAAACATATTGGAAACAGATTAAGCCTTATTCTGGAATAAAAAACGTTTCCAATGGAGACTCTCCTTTGATCTTGCTTTTTTATTGCAGGACTGTATCCGGGAAACAGGCCCTGAGTTATTTCACTGATCCTTTCATGACAGTGGCCCAATCTGGACTATTCCCTCTCTGTTGCTCCTCTCCTGTGTAGATGTGCTGGGCATCTGCCTCTGCAACCAGCACCAATGTACTGTTAACAGTATAGCTTCCTTCACTGTCCCTGCTCCCTTACTGACCTCTGTAACCAGCACCACTGTACTGCTAACAGTACAGCTTCCTTCACAGTCCCTGCTCCCTTACTGACCTCTGTAACCAGCACCAATGTACTGCTAACAGTACAGCTTCCTTCACTGTCCCTGCTCCCTTACTGACATCTGTAACCAGCACCACTGTACTGCTAACAGTACAGCTTCCTTCACTGTCCCTGCTCCCTTACTGACCTCTGTAACCAGCACCAATGTACTGCTAACAGTACAGCTTCCTTCATTGTCCCTGCTCCCTTACTGACCTCTGTAACCAGCACCAATGTACTGCTAACAGCAAATAAAAATCAAATCAGATTGTATTGGTCACATACAAGTGTTTAGCAGATGTTATTGCGGATGTAGAGAAATGCTTGTGCTTCAAGCTCCGACAGTGCAGAAATATCTAACAAGTAATATCTAACGAATTACACAACATAAACCCAATACACACAAATCTAAGGAATGAATTCAGACTATATACATATATGGACGAGCGATGTCAGAGCGGCATGGACTAAGATACACTAGAATAGTCTAGAATACAGTATATACATTTGAGATGGGTAATGCAAGACATGTAAACATTATTAAAGTGACCAGTGTTCCATTTCTTAAAGTGGCAGTGATTTCTAGTCTATATCTATAGGTAGCAGCCTCTAATGTGCTAGTGATGGCTGTTTAACAGTCTGATGGCCTTGAGATAGAGGCTGTTTTTCAGTCTCTCGGTCCCAGGTTTGATGCACCTGTACTGACCTCGCCTTCTGTATGATAACTGGGTGAACAGGCAGTGGCTCGGGTGTTTGATGTCCTTGATGATCTTTTTGGCCTTCCTGTGACACTGGGTGCTGTAGGTGTCCTAGAGGGCGGGTAATTTGCCCCCGGTAATGTGTTGGGCAGATCACACCACACACTGGAGAGCCTTGTGGTTGCGGGCAGTGCAGGTGCCGTACTAGGTGGTGATACAGCCTGACAGGATGCCCTCAATTGTGCATCTGTAAAAGTTTGTGAGGATTTTTCGTGTCAAGCAAAATGTTTTTAGCCTCCTGAGGCTAACGAGGCTCTGTTGCACCTTCTTCACCACATTGTCTGTGTGTGTGGTCCATTTCAGTTTGTTAGTGATGTGTACACCAAGGAACTTGAAGCTTTCCACCTTCTCAACTGTGGTCCCGTCGATGTGGATAGGGGGGTGCACCCTCTGCTGTTTCCTGGCGTCCACAATGATTTTTTTACCTTAAGTGAGAGGTTGTGAGCCCTCACCTCTTCCCTGTAGGCTGTCTCGTCATCGTTGGTACTCAAGCCTACTAATGTTGTGTCATCTGAAACTTGATGATTGAGTTGGAGGCGTGCTCAGCCACCCAGTCATGGATGAACAGGGAGTACAGGGGGGGGGCTAAGCACGCACCCTTGTGGGGCCCCAGTGTTGAGGATCAGCGAAGTGGAAGTGTTGTTTCCTACCATCACCATCTGGGGGCGGCCCGTCAGGATATCCAGGACCCAGTTGCACAGGGCGGGCTTCAGACCCAGGTCCTCAAACTTAATGATGAGCATGGAGGGTACTATGGTGTTGAATGCTGAGCTATAAAAGAGCGGTAGTCAATGAACAGCATTCTTACATACACTACCGGTCAAACGTTTTAGGACACCTACTAATTCAAGGGTTTTTCTTTATTTTTCTATTTTCTACATTGTAGAATAATAGTGAAGACATCAAAACTATGAATGAACAAATATGGAATCATGTAGTATTTGAGATTCAAATAGCCACCCTTTGCCATGATGACAGCTTTGCAAACTCTTGGCATTCTCTCAACCAGCTTAATCTGGTATGCTTTTCCAACCGTCTTGAAGGAGTTTCCACATATGCTGAGCACTTGTCGGCTGCTTTTCCTTCACTCTGTGGTCCGACTCATCCCAAAGCATCTCAATTTGGTTGAGTTCGGGGGATTGTGGAGGCTGGGTCATCTGATGCAGCAATCCATCACTCTCCTTCTTGGTCAAATAGCCCTTACACAGCCTGGAGGTGTGTTGGGTCATTGTCCTGCTGAAAAACGAATTATCGTCCCAATAAGCCCAAACCAGATGGGATGGCGTATATCTGCAGAATGCTGTGGTAGCCATGCTGGTTAAGTGTGCCTTGAATTAATTCTAAATAAATCACAGACAGTGTCACCCACCAAGCACTCCCACACCATAACACCTCCTCCTCCATGCTTCACGTTGGGAAATACACATGCGGAGATCATCTGTTCACCTACTCTGCGTTACCAGACTCACAAAGACCCAAAAATCTCACATTTGGACTCCAGACCAAAACACACATTTCCACTGGTCTACTGCTCGTGTTTCTTGGCCCAAGCAAGTCTCTTCTAATTATTGATAGTGGTTTCTTTGCAGCAATTCGACCATGAAGACCTGAGTCACACATTCTCCTATAAACAGTTGATGTTAAGATGTGTCTGTTACTTGGACTCTGTAAAGCATTTATTTGGGCTGCCGTTTCTGAGTCTGGTGACTCTAATGAACTTATCCTCTGCAGCAGTGGAAACTCTGGGTCTTTCATTTCTGTGGCGGTCCTCATGAGAGCCAGTTTCATCACAGCGCTTGATGGTTTTTGCGACTTTGCGTTTTGAAGTTCTTGACATTTTCCGTATTGACTGACCTTCATGTCATAAAGAAATGAATGACTGTCATTTTCTCTTTTCTTTTCTCTCATTTCAGCTGTTCTTGCCATAATATGGACTTGGTCTTTTACCAAATAGGGCTATCTTCTGTAAAGACCCCCTACCTTGTTACAACACAACTGATTGGCTCAAACACATTAAGAAGGAAAGATATTCCACAAATTAACGTTTAAGTAGGCACACCTGTTAATTGAAATGGGTTCCAGGTGACTACCTCATGAAGCTGATTGAGAGAATGCCAAGAGGGTGCAAAGCTGTCATCAAGGCAAAGGGTGGCTATTTGAAGAATCTCAAATATAAAATGCATATGATTTGTTCAACACTGTTTTGGTTATTACATGATTCCATATGTATTATTTCATAGTTTATGTTGTCACTATTATTCGACAACGTAAAGAGAAACCCTTTAATGAGCAAGTGTTCTAAAACTTTTGACTGGTAGTGTAGGTATTCCTCTTGTCCAGATGGGATAGGGCAGTTTGCAGAGTGACTGAGATTGATCCTTGACTAGTCTGTCAAAGCTCCTCATGAGGACAGAGGTGAGTGATGCAGGGCCATTTAGTCATTTAGTTCAGTTACCTTTGCCTTCGTGGGCCAAGCATGGCGTCAGGAAGCCTAGTGGTTAGAGTGTTGAACTAGTAACCGAAAGGTTGGAAGATCGAATCCTTGAGCTGACAAGGTAAAAATCTGTTGTTCTGACCCTGAACAAGGCAGAAAACCCACTGTTCCTAGGCCGTCATTGAAAATAAGAATTTGTTCTAATAACGTTTTTCTAAACCAATCAGTTCTCCACATTGATTCAACGTCATCACATAGGTTTTTGGGGTTGAAATGACGTGGAAACCACTTTGATTCAACCAGTTTTTGCCTCGTGGGTAACAATTCAGTGACACGACTTCTCTCTCATGCCCTCTCTCTCTCCAGAATTCAGCCCCTGTCTGAGGCCCTGGGGGATCTCTACAAGCAGTTCAACTCTCTAAAGGATGAGCTGGGAAGGCTCAGCTCCAAGTTCGACAGGGTGGAGGGCTTCGTAGATGACCTGCAGGCTGGGAAACTCCCCCGGCCCCCTGTGTGGACCCCTCCTCAACGCCCCATACGGAGGGTCACTCCCCGGCCTCCGCTGAGGATGGCACTGAGGGCAGAGATGAGGGAACCGTTAAGAGGAGAGGTGAGGGCACCACCAAGGGCACAGATAAGGGTACAGATGAGGACTCCAGACCGAGAAAACAGCACGGGTTCAGGATCCACAGGGACTAGAGGAAGGAGGGTCCCTAGGCCTTAGTCAATGATCTCTGGAGAGGGGTTGGCTCCTGTGGCATCTGTGGCTTGACCCTGCAGAATTAAATTACATGAACATTACTCTCTCTGAAGTGGCTTTAAAAATATGATTTGTTGCTGGAAATATACATCAGATACTATTATGAAAATTACAATTAATACTTTATAATTCATTGTTAAATCACTAATGAATAAAATCTTAGATGTCACATTAACAAAATAAATACAATACCTGTTGTATATTGGTCACCATCTCTGCTGTGAGTTCATTTCTCAGACGAGCAGCAGCATCAGGGACTTGAACCGGGGGTCCAAAGCGCTGCTCTTGTGTGAGAAGTCTTGGACACCAGGGTCAGCATGTCTAGGCTCCGGGTTAACTCTGATAGCAGTCTTCACATCCCTTACTGCGGGTTCATCTTCATCATGCCACCATTGATTCCAGGATCATTGTTGTCATCGGCAGGACCATGGAAACTGATGGGATGCTCTCAGTGCATATCAGTGTTGTGTTTTGAGAGGTTTGCACCTCTGCAAGTCTTATGGCATTTTCAGACAAAGTCACAATATCTTTGACATTCTTCCTCACAGGTTGATCAGTCAGTGTAGAAAACACCGCAGCTTTCTGCTCAAGGTATCTCTCAACCCTCTGCCGCTAGGAATTTTGCTGTCGCTGCGTTGATTTCTTTAGCCCTACCGGAGTCAGCTGGATATTGTTGCCCTGGCTCACCAATGCTTGCCATGTTGCTCCTTTGCATTTAGCCAATTGCTAATTCCTTCATAAGCTAATTGCTGCTACGACGACCTCTCAGCTCTGTTCTCGACCTCTCAGCTATATTCCTAGCTATAATATATGATGAATGTATTGTTGGGTTCACAGTGCGTACCGGACCCTGTGCACCGGGGACCCTGTACCGAACGGTTCAATACGAATACACGAATACCCTAGTAAATAGTGAAAATACAGAGTAAGGTACTACAGGACTACTTTACAAATATACTGTTGAAATACAACTCTTTCCTCTTTCTGCCTGCTGGCAAATATACTCATGAACAAGCCATGCCTCAATTATCTCAACTTGAAAATCCATCTTTATTCTGTCTCCTCCCCTTCATCTACGCTGATTGAAGTTGATTTAACAGGTGACATCAATAAGACATCATAGCTTTCACCTGGATTCACCTGGTCAGTCTGTGTCATGGAAAGAGCAATGTTCCTAATGATTTATTCCCTCAGTATACACTGTTGAAAAACAGCTGTTTGAGCCACAAGGTGGCAGCATATTACAATATGTTTCTCTCTTCTCTTTCCACATGCCGGCAAAGTATTAATGACTAAAATGGTATTGTACATCGTAGTAAGATGCAAGTTTAAAACACCTTTGAATATTGTAACTATATAATATGAATATATTGAATATATCATGTTATTGTACTGTTGTTTTAATTCATCATACAGTGAAATAGTACAAGCAAATATTGTACAGGAAATATTGCGATCCCCAATCACATGATTCTTTACAAATCAACAGTTTTTTTCAGATAGATATGGATGATAATTAAAGAAGTACTTTCAGAATGGTCTAATAATTACGCAATAAGGTCCTGGGGGGGTATGGTATATGGCCGATATACCACAGCTAAGGGCTATTCTTATTTACGACGAATTGCGGAGTGCCTGGATACAGCCCTTAGCCGTAGTATATCGGTCATATACCACAAACCCCAGGGGTGCCTTATTGCGATTATAAACTGGTTACCAACGTAACTAAAGCAGTACACATAAATGTTTTGGTATGCGGTCTGATACAGTATACCACGGCTGTCAGCCAATCAGCATTCAGGGCTCGAACAACCCAGTTTATAAAACAATCATATCATACTAATGAAGGTTCTCAATATTGTGAAGTTTTAATATAAACTAAACGTGTGGTCCATCTCTGGTTATTCATTAACATTACAGTAAACCTGCCCTACATCCTGGATATCTAGATCAACTATTTCTGGATCTGGACTAAAGTCAGAGAGCAGAATGCTCTATTTGAGATCAGTTAAACTCCCCCTCATGTAGAGCTGCTAACACTGATGTTCATCAACATGCTCTAATACAAACACTTGTTCTTCAGAATGTTCTTTATTGAATATCCACAATACAGCAAAGCTCTAACTATTCCTCTATTAATCATCTGCTAAACAACCCATTTCAAATATAACAAGTCTACTTATCATATAGCCTATGATATCAGTATGATTAGCTATTTATCTTTTATGGAACATAATGTAAATATGCAGGTTAAACATTTTAATGCGTTAACAATAACTTGAAAAGTGATGTAGAAAATCAAATAGACATTACAATGGTTCTCAGGCTATTCAGTGCTGCATTCAGACTTCTTGATGTCTTTCTCTGCGAACTTGGATCCCGCGGTGACTTTACACGAGAACACTTTGTCCTGGTTCCATTCTGACGTGTCAACGGTCAGACAGCTGCTGAGTTGAAACGTCTTGTCGGCTTGCGGCACCGGGCCACTCGTAGCGATGCCGCCGGTGACCGGATTCCCTCCAGCTGTCCAGCTGACATCGGCGTAGCCCATGGCCATCTGACTGGCCAGACACACCAGAGTGACTTTGCTGGACTTCAACTCATCGCTGGACGGAGGGAGGATGGTCAAGACAGGCGGAGGGAGGGTAGAGTCTGGACCAATGGAATGAGCAGAATAAATATTACGCAAAATCATTTGATAAGTTAGTAGAATGAAACGGGGTTGTGTGATTATACGGTAGAATTAAAAATACAACGTTTTCTCAAAGGCTACAAACAATTAACATTCTGGCCTCATAAATTAAAAGGCACTAAAACCATGTAATTCTATCTTTACATGTTACTCACAAATCTCTGTTTGTACCTGGTCTTAGTTTTAAACTTTCTAAGTAACTCTCCACGTGTGACTTTTCAGAGGTGAAGCAGATTTCTGTGCAAGTGGATAATGAGTTCAGATCTCTATGTTTAAACATAATCAAGTAGTCAGATGTGCTGAATACAATCAAACATATGTCCTACTACTAGTCACCCAGGAAACAGAGTTACCAACTGTAATGTAGTAGCCTGCAATGTAATGAATCATGTAGCAACATTGTGTAACTACCATATACATGGTTTTATCATTATTTAATATAACGTGGGACCAATACCTTAAAGGTTGATACAACTTTATGTTGACTTCACATCCAAATCTACCTCTGAGTAAATAGATGATTATTGTATGAGACATTATAAAGGAGTATTGTTGTCAAGTGACAGCAGTAACCTACATGGTCAAATAGTCCATCATGTTTTTTAAGTTTAAATGTGAAATCAACAACTACAGATGTACTGTAGGTTATGAAGATGTCACATGGTGTTCATGACTCTTGATAATCAGTCCACAAAGTAGGTTATTTACACTAAATAAATATGAAAGAAGAATATAATGTTCAATATGTAACTCTATTAACTATTACGTTTTACAAAAAACCTTGAATACAAAAATATCAGGTTAAATAAAGGGAACTCACCAGTAACAATGAGCTTGGTTCCTTGTCCGAATACCACAGTGATTCAGTTTGTTTACACAGCCGTACAATAACCTCCTCTCTCTCTACTGAGAGGACAGGAACTGAAACATCCCATTCAGACAGAGCTTCACTCTCTACTGAGAGGACAGAAACTGAAACATCCCATCCAGACAGAGCTTCACTCTCTCTACTGAGAGGACAGGAACTGAACCATCCCATTCAGACAGAGCTTCACTCTCACTACTGAGAGGACAGGAACTGAACCATCCCATTCAGACAGAGCTTCACTTTCTCTACTGAGAGGACAGGAACTGAAACATCCCATTCAGACAGAGCTTCACTCTCTCTACTGAGAGGACAGGAACTGAAACATCCCATTCAGACAGAGCTTCACTCTCACTACTGAGAGGACAGGAACTGAAACATCCCATTCAGACAGAGCTTCACTCTCACTACTGAGAGGACAGTAACTGAAACATCCCATTCAGACAGAGCTTCACTCTCTCTACTGAGAGGACAGGAACTGAAACATCCCATTCAGACAGAGCTTCACTCTCACTACTGAGAGGACAGGAACTGAAACATCCCATTCAGACAGAGCTTCACTCTCTCTACAAACATCTCAGGCTTTTCTAGAGTTTCTCTCTATGAAGTAACAGTATACATAATAGCATCATATTCTGCTGTTGGTGTCTGGTCCTTTTGAAGTTAAAGCACTATCCATACGATGCAGTGTTGACTTGATGATGATGATGATGATGGTGATGATGATGATCAGACAATGTCTTTGAATGATCCTTTATCTCATTGTAATCAAAAATCACTGATTCTGTCATGTATTGTCATATTATGTCTTGTTCCTGTTCTTTCTCTTCACTCCGTCTCCCTCTGCTGGTCGTATTAGGTTACCTTCTCTTCCCCTCTTTCCCCCAGCTGTTCCTCATCTTCTCTAACTACCTCGTTCACCCTTTTCCCACCTGTTCCCTTTTTTCCCTCTGATTAGGTCTCTATTTCTCTCTCTGTTCCTGCTTCTGTCTTTGTCAGATTCTCGTTTGAGTTTCTCATGCCAGAACCAAACTATCGTCTCGTTTGCTTCAACCTTGTCCTGTCCTGTCGGAATCTGCCTGTTCATCTGAGGCTACGTGTGATCAGGTACCTCTGTCCTCTACAACCCAGCTAATCTCCTCTGCTGCTAGAAGGGGACTCTACCCAGCTATTCTCCTCTGCTGCTAGAAGGGGAACTCTTCTGTGATCTTCAGAAGGACTTTATGTTTCATTTGTCGCCCTCTCTGCGGGTTGTTTACTTTGCCATCATATACATTTGAAGAGGATCTATGTCTTACCTGTGTTTTGACATTAAAGGACTCTGTTTTTGTTAAACCGCTTTTGGGTCCTCACTCACGTGCATAACAGAAGAATCTGACCAAGAATGGACCCAGCGACTTCGGATCCTCTCCACTCAGCCGTCGAGATCCAGGGAGCGATGCTAGGCAGACACGAGCAGGAATTGTCTGCTGCTCGACATGCCGTTGAGACCCTGGCCACCCAAGTCTCCAACCTCACAGAACAGATTCACCATCTCCGCCTCGATCCACCGGCCACTTCCAGGGCTTTCGAATCTCCGGAGCCCAGAATCAATAACCCGCCGTGTTACTCTGGGGAGCCCACGGAATGCCGCTCGTTCCTCACCCAGTGTGATATTGTGTTTTCTCTCCAGCCCAACACTTACTCCAGGAGCACAGCTCGTATCGCCTACGTCATATCTCTCCTTACTGGACGGGCTCGTGAGTGGGGCACGGCAATCTGGGAGGCGAGGGCTGAGTGTACTAACCAGTATCAGGACTTTAAGGAGGAGATGATACGGGTTTTTGATCGTTCTGTTTTTGGGGAGGAAGCTTCCAGGGTCCTGTCTTCCCTATGTCAAGGTAATCGATCCATAACAGATTACTCTATTGAGTTTCGCACTCTTGCTGCCTCCAGTGACTGGAACGAGCCGGCTTTGCTCGCTCGTTTTCTGGAGGGTCTCCGCGCGGAGGTAAAGGATGAGATTCTCTCCCGGGAGGTTCCTTCCAGCGTGGATTCCTTGATTGAACTCGCTATTCGCATAGAGCGACGGGTTGATCTTCGTCACCGAGCTCGTGGAAAGGAGCTCGCGTTCTCCGTTGCCCCCCTCTCCGCATCACTACCATCTTCCTCCGCCGGCTCGGGTGCTGAGCCTATGCAGGGGGTATCCGCATCTCGACTAAGGAGAGGGAACGGAGAATCACCAACCGCCTATGTCTCTATTGCGGTTCCGCTGGTCATTTTGTCACTTCATGTCCAGTAAAAGCCAGAGCTCATCAGTAAGCGGAGGGCTACTGGTGAGCGCCACTACTCTGGTCTCTCCTTCAAGATCCTGCACTACCTTGTCGGTCCATCTACGCTGGACCGGTTCGTCAGCTTCCTGCAGTGCCTTGATAGACTCTGGGGCGGAGGGCTGTTTTATGGACGAGACCTGGGCTCGGGAACATGACATTCCTCTCAGACAGTTAAGGGAGCCCACGGCCTTGTTCGCTTTGGATGGTAGTCCTCTCCCCAGGATTCAGCGTGAGACGCTACCTTTAACCCTCACTGTCTCTGGTAATCATAGCGAAACCCTTTCTTTTTTAATTTTTCGTTCACCTTTTACACCAGTTGTTTTGGGCCATCCCTGGCTAGTTTGTCATAATCCTTCTATTAATTGGTCTAGTAATTCTATCCTCTCCTGGAACGTCTCTTGTCATGTGAAATGTTTAATGTCTGCTATCCCTCCTGTTTCCTCTGTCTCTTCTTCACAGGAGGAGCCTGGTGATTTGACAGGGGTGCCGGAGGAATATCACGATCTGCGCACAGTGTTCAGTCGGTCCAGGGCCACCTCTCTTCCTCCACACCGGTCGTATGATTGTAGTATTGATCTCCTTCCGGGAACCACTCCCCCCCGGGGTAGACTATACTCTCTGTCGGCTCCCGAACGTAAGGCTCTCGAAGATTATTTGTCTGTAGCTCTTGACGCCGGTACCATAGTCCCCTCCTCCTCTCCCGCCGGAACAGGGTTTTTTTTTGTTAAGAAGAAGGACGGGTCCCTGCGCCCCTGCATAGATTATCGAGGGCTGAATGACATAACAGTGAAGAACCGTTATCCGCTTCCTCTTATGTCTTCAGCCTTCGAGATCCTGCAGGGAGCCAGGTTTTTCACTAAGTTGGACCTTCGTAACGCTTACCATCTCGTGCGCATCAGGGAGGGGGACGAGTGGAAGACGGCGTTTAACACTCCGTTAGGGCACTTTGAATACCGGGTTCTTCCTTTCGGCCTCGCTAACGCTCCAGCTGTCTTTCAGGCATTAGTCAATGACGTCCTGAGAGACATGCTGAACATCTTTGTTTTCGTTTACCTTGACGATATCCAGATTTTTTCACCGTCACTCCAGATTCATGTTCAGCACGTTCGACGTGTCCTCCAGCGCCTTTTAGAGAATTGTCTTTTTGTGAAGGCTGAGAAGTGCACTTTTCATGCCTCCTCCGTCACATTTCTCGGTTCTGTTATTTCCGCTGAAGGCATTAAGATGGATCCCGCTAAGGTCCAAGCCGTCATTGATTGGCCCGTCCCTAAGTCACGCGTCGAGCTGCAGCGCTTTCTCGGCTTCGCGAATTTCTATCGTCGTTTCATCCGTAATTTCGGTCAGGTGGCAGCTCCTCTCACAGCCCTTACTTCTGTCAAGACGTGCTTTAAGTGGTCCGTTTCCGCCCAGGGAGCTTTTGATCTCCTCAAGAATCGTTTTACATCCGCACCTATCCTTGTTACACCTGACGTCTCTAGACAGTTCGTTGTCGAGGTTGACGCGTCAGAGGTGGGCGTGGGAGCCATTCTTTCTCAGCGCTCCCTCTCTGACGACAAGGTCCACCCTTGCGCGTATTTTTCTCATCGCCTGTCGCCGTCGGAACGTAACTATGATGTGGGAAACCGCGAACTGCTCGCCATCCGCTTAGCCCTAGGCGAATGGCGACAGTGGTTGGAGGGGGCGACCGTTCCTTTTGTCGTTTGGACGGACCATAGGAACCTTGAGTACATCCGTTCTGCCAAACGACTTAATGCGCGTCAGGCTCGTTGGGCGCTGTTTTTCGCTCGTTTCGAGTTCGTGATTTCTTATCGTCCGGGCTCTAAGAACACCAAGCCTGATGCTTTATCTCGTCTCTTCAGTTCTTCAGTAGCCTCCACTGACCCCGAGGGGATTCTCCCTGAGGGGCGTGTTGTCGGGTTGACTGTCTGGGGAATTGAGAGGCAGGTAAAGCAAGCACTCACTCACACTCCGTCGCCGCGCGCTTGTCCTAGGAACCTTCTTTTCGTTCCCGTTCCTACTCGTCTGGCCGTTCTTCAGTGGGCTCACTCTGCCAAGTTAGCCGGCCACCCCGGCGTTCGGGGTACGCTTGCTTCCATTCGCCAGCGTTTTTGGTGGCCCAGCCGGGAGCATGACACGCATCGTTTCGTGGCTGCTTGTTCGGTCTGCGCGCAGACTAAGTCCGGTAACTCCCCTCCTGCCGGCCGTCTCAGACCGCTTCCCATTCCCTCTCGACCGTGGTCTCACATCGCCTTAGATTTTATCACCGGACTGCCTTCGTCAGCGGGGAAGACTGTTATTATTACGGTTGTCGATAGGTTCTCTAAGGCGGCTCATTTTATTCCCCTTGCTAAGCTTCCTTCTGCTAAAGAAACGGCACAAATCATCATCGAGAATGTTTTCAGAATTCATGGCCTTTCGTCAGACGTCGTTTCGGACAGGGGTCCGCAATTCACGTCTCAATTTTGGAGGGAGTTTTGCCGTTTGATTGGGGCTTCCGTCAGTCTCTCTTCCGGCTTTCACCCCCAGTCTAACGGTCAAGCAGAACGGGCCAATCAGACTATTGGTCGCATCTTACGCAGTCTTTCTTTTCGTAACCCTGCGTCTTGGTCAGAACAGCTCCCCTGGGCAGAATACGCCCACAACTCGCTTCCTTCGTCTGCGACCGGGCTATCTCCTTTTCAGAGTAGCCTCGGGTACCAGCCTCCGCTGTTCTCGTCTCAGTTCGTCGAGTCCAGCGTCCCCTCCGCTCAGGCTTTTGTCCAACGTTGCGAGCGCACCTGGAAGAGGGTCAGGTCTGCACTTTGCCGTTATAGGGCGCAGACTGTGAGAGCCGCTAATAAGCGTAGAACTAAGAGTCCTAGATATTGTTGCGGTCAGAGAGTTTGGCTCTCCACTCAGAACCTTCCCCTTAAGACAGCTTCTCGCAAGTTGACCCCGCGGTTCATTGGTCCGTTCCGTATTTCTCAGATCATTAATCCTGTCGCAGTGCGACTTCTTCTTCCGCGATATCTTCGTCGCGTCCACCCGGTCTTCCATGTCTCCTGTGTTAAGCCCGTTCTTCGCGCCCCCGCTCGTCTTCCCCCCCCCCCCCCCCCCCATCCTTGTCGAGGGCGCACCTATCTACAGGGTCCGTAAGATTTTGGACATGCGTCCTCGGGGCCGTTGTCATCAGTACCTAGTGGATTGGGAGGGGTACGGTCCTGAGGAAAGGAGTTGGGTTCCCTCTCGGGACGTGCTGGACCGTTCGCTGATCGATGATTTCCTCCGTTGCCGCCAGGTTTCCTCCTCGAGTGCGCCAGGAGGCGCTCGGTGAGTGGGGGGGTACTGTCATGTATTGTCATATTATGTCTTGTTCCTGTTCTTTCTCTTCACTCCGTCTCCCTCTGCTGGTCGTATTAGGTTACCTTCTCTTCCCCTCTTTCCCCCAGCTGTTCCTCATCTTCTCTAACTACCTCGTTCACCCTTTTCCCACCTGTTCCCTTTTTTCCCTCTGATTAGGTCTCTATTTCTCTCTCTGTTCCTGCTTCTGTCTTTGTCAGATTCTCGTTTGAGTTTCTCATGCCAGAACCAAACTATCGTCTCGTTTGCTTCAACCTTGTCCTGTCCTGTCGGAATCTGCCTGTTCATCTGAGGCTACGTGTGATCAGGTACCTCTGTCCTCTACAACCCAGCTAATCTCCTCTGCTGCTAGAAGGGGACTCTACCCAGCTATTCTCCTCTGCTGCTAGAAGGGGAACTCTTCTGTGATCTTCAGAAGGACTTTATGTTTCATTTGTCGCCCTCTCTGCGGGTTGTTTACTTTGCCATCATATACATTTGAAGAGGATCTATGTCTTACCTGTGTTTTGACATTAAAGGACTCTGTTTTTGTTAAACCGCTTTTGGGTCCTCACTCACGTGCATAACAGATTCACTTGAACTGACACGTCTGATTAAAGGCTTGTCCCTCTCAGTCAAAAAGCAGAAGTGTTGCAGTCAGAGGTTTTTGTCATTGTGTAAATCACTGTGATACGAACTCTTCAGCAGAATCATCATATGTCTGACAGTAATACACTGCTGAGTCTCCTGCCTCTACCTGTTTAATGATGAACTGATAATCTAAGTCTGAGGTGGATTTATAGTTGAACCGACTAGAGGAGAAACCTGGTCCATAATATTCAGAAGAACTGTCACCGTAGATAAAGCTCAGAACATACTGAGGAACCCCACCAGGAACCTGTTTATACCAATGAACATAGTTTCCATCAAATCTGCCAATGTTACAGTCCATAGTGACCTCCTCTCCTGTGGTTTTGGTCTGGACAGATGGCTTCTGGGTCAACACAATGACACCATGAACACCTGTTGACACATCACACTCACCATGAGGCATGTATATGTAACTATATATAAGGCATGATTCAAAGGTAAAAATATCAACGTTAATGGAAACTTACATGTTAGAGCAGTGATGAGAGTGCAGAGTGTCCCCAGCATGTTGTCAGTGTGTGGTGTGAACGGCCCTTACTGTCCAGCTGAGAGATGAGCAGGGTTGGAGTGTGAGGAGAGGAGAGGCTGCAGGACCCACCTATAAGGAGACAGACAGGGAGGATCAGGGGGAGGGTTCTCTACAGTTAACCTATCACCAAGCCATGGATAACTAGAGGGCGGGGCCTCTGCAATCAACCTACCACCAGCTACTCTCATTGTTGAATGTTATTATTATTTTTCACTGTAATTTTTCTGAATGATCAAAGTAACCAGAATATGAGAGACTAGTATGATCATTGATCTACATGAGATCCTGTCTTGTTCACGGACTCATATTCTACCTCCATCAAACCATGTCTGTAGTTTAATATCCTACAGTAGATCTACACAAGACCAACATAATGATGAGGTACTCAGGATGTCTCCCTATTCCCCTTATAGTGCACTACTGTTGACCAGAACCTAATGGGCCTTTGTCAAAAGTAGTGCACTATAAAGGGAATATAGTGCCATTTGGGAAACATTTTCAGTTTCAGTCCACTCCTCTGGTCACCTGCAAACCCCCCTAACTCCCCCCTCCCCTCACACAGTTCTGAGAGGAGATAAAACAACCCCTTCATTTACATGAAGCTATAAATAAGGAGAGGAGGAGGGGGAGCAGGTGTGTCCTGGGGGAGAAGGGAGCAACACACAGCCTGTAACTCAGTGTCAGAGCTAGAACACGTCCCTGGTGAGTGACTCTCCTAACTAAAGATAGTAGATATGAATCCACCAGCTGGTCTTTGGGTGGGACTGAAACCAGTGGTCTACAGACAGCTGTTCCTGTTGTAAAGTACATGTAGATCTTTCCTCAGTCATTATTGGTGGTCCTACATCCTCCTCTGGTGGACTTTGACAGAACTTCAGACTCTATTCTGATCACTGAGGCAGAATGGTGTGAATCCTAACTTCTAATTAAGGTGAATCTTTACTTAGTCATGCATTGATACCAATGATGCCAATGGGAGACTAAGTGAAAATGTGACTGAACTGCTAGTTAGGATTCTCCCCAATGTGAACAAGACCAGACTTAGAGTGAGGGCACCAACGAGGACAGATGTGAAGAACAAGATGAGGACACAGAGAGAGAAAATGGAACAGGACAAGGGTTCATGAGGAACAGAGGAAGGAGGGTCCCTAAACCTTGTAACGGTTTTCTTCCGTTGAAGGAGAGGAGGACCAAAGCGCAGCGTGGTTAGAGTTCAACATGTTTAATCAAGACCATACATGTGAACACTACAAAATACAAAACAACAAATGTGAAAAACCCAAACAGTCCTATCTGGAGCATAGACACAAAGACAGAAGACAACCACCCACAAAATACCCAATGAATATGGCTGCCTAAATATGGTTCCCAATCAGAGACAAAGAATAAACACCTGCCTCTAATTGAGAACCAATCTAGGCAACCATACTCTTATATAAACACCTAGACTAGGAACACCCCATAAACATACAAAACCCCTAGACCAGACAAAACACATAAATCGCCCATGTCACACCCTGACCTAACCAAAATAATAAAGAAAACAAAGATAACTAAGGCCAGGGCGTGACACACCTTAGTTAGACAGATATAGTCTCTCTACTACTACACCCATCCACTAGTACTAGATGAAGGAGGGTACCTAAACCTTAGTTAGACAGATATAGTCTCTCTACTACTACACCCATCCACTAGTACTAGATGAAGGAGGGTACCTAAACCTTAGTTAGACAGATATAGTCTCTCTACTACTACACCCATGCACTAGTACTATATGAAGGAGGGTACCTAAACCTTAGTTAGACAGATATAGTCTCTCTACTACTACACCCATCCACTAGTACTAGATGAAGGAGGGTACCTAAACCTTAGTTAGACAGATATAGTCTCTCTACTACTACACCCATGCACTAGTACTATATGAAGGAGGGTACCTAAACCTTAGTTAGACAGATATAGTCTCTCTACTACTACACCCATCCACTAGTACTAGATGAAGGAGGGTCCCTAAACCTTAGTTAGACAGATATAGTCTCTCTACTACTACACCCATCCACTAGTACTAGATGAAGGAGGGTCCCTAAAACCTTAGTTAGACAGATATAGTCTCTCCACAACACCCATCCACTAAGACCAGAGGAAGGAGGGTTCCTAAACCTTAGTTAGACTTATTTAGTCTCAACGACATCACTACACTCCTCTCTGAGGAAGGAGGGTCCCTAAACCTTAGTTAGACTGATTTAGTCTCAACTACATCACTACACTCCTCTCTGAACCAGACCAACACAGAACTGAGGAGAGATTTGTACTGACAACACAGATATTGTACACTAACTTTAAATAACGTTATCATTTGTGATTGATTTGAAACTGCGTGATGGATTTATTCTGGTAATTATTACAATGAAATACAACTATAATGAAATACAACTATAATGAAATACAACTATAATGAAATACAACTATAATGAAATACAACTATAATGAAATACAACAGTTTGAGCCACAAGGTGGAAGCATATTATAATATTTTAACTCTTCTCTTTCCCCCTGCTGGCAAAGATGTACGGAGAGAAAAGAGTCATGAGTCAAATGTTATTGTACATTATAGTAAGACGTAGGTTTATAACACTATTGAATATAAACTATGAATATATTGAATTTATCATGCTGCTGTACTGTTGTTTAAATTCTTCATACAGTGAAAAGTACAAGCAAATATTGCCTAGGACATAATCGAGTTTCCTTTTCAAATCAACTATTTTAAATAGATATGGAAGATTATTAAATAGGTACTTTCAGAATGTTCTTATAATACAATCATATCACACTAATGAAAGGTTCTCAATAATGTGAAGTTTTAATATAAACTAAACTTGTGGTCCATCTCTGGTTATTCATTAACATTACAGTAAACCTGCCCTACATCTTGGATATCTAGATCAACTATTTTTGGATCTGGACTAAAGTCAGAGAGCAGGCTGCTCTATTTGAGATCAGTTAAACTCCCCCTCATGTAGAGCTGCTAACACTGATGTTCATCAACATGCTCCAATACAAACACTTGTTCTTTAGAATGTTCTTTATTGAATATCCACAATACAGCAAAGCTCTAACTATTCCTCTATTATACATCTGCTAAACAACCCATTTCAAATATAACAAGTCTACTTATCATATAGCCTATGATATCAGTATGATTAGCTATTTATCTTTTATGGAACATAATGTAAATATGCAGGTGAAACTTGTAATGAATTAACAATAACTTGAAAAGTGATGTAGAAAATCAAATAGACATTACAATGGTTCTCAGGCTATTCAGTGCTGCATTCAGACTTCTTGATGTCTTTCTCAGCGAACTTGGATCCCGCGGTGACTTTACACGAGAACACTTTGTCCTGGTTCCATTCTGACGTGTCAACGGTCAGACAGCTGCTGAGTTGAAACGTCTTGTCGGCTTGCGGCACCGGGCCACTCGTAGCGATGCCGCCGGTGACCGGATTCCCTCCAGCTGTCCAGCTGACATCTGCGTAGCCCATGGCCATCTGACTGGCCAGACACACCAGGGTGACTTTGCTGGACTTCAACTCATCGCTGGACGGAGGGAGGATGGTCAAGACAGGCGGAGGGAGGGTAGAGTCTGGACCAATGGAATGAGCAGAATAAATATTACGCAAAATCATTTGATAAGTTAGTAGAATGAAAAGGGGTTGTGTGATTATACTGTAGAATAAAAAAATACAACGTTTTCTCAAAGGCTACAAACAATTAACATGTTGGGCTCATAAATTAAATGGCACTAAAACCATGTAATTCTATCGTTACATGTTACTCACAAATCTCTGTTTGTACCTGGTCTTAGTTTTAAACTTCCTAAGTATCTCTCCATATGTGACTTTTCAGAGGTGAAGCAGATTTCTGTACAAGTTGATAATGAGTTCAGATCTCTAAGTTTAAACATAATCAAGTAGTCAGATGTGCTGAATGAGGGATACAATCAAACATATGTCCTACTACTAGTCACCCAGGAAACAGAGTTACCAACTGTAATGTAGTAGCCTGCAATGTAATGAATCATGTAGCAACATTGTGTAACTACCATATACATGGTTTTATCATTATTTAATATAACGTGGGACCAATACCTTAAAGGTTGATACAACTTTATGTTGACTTCACATCCAAATCTACCTCTGAGTAAATAGATGATTATTGTATGAGACATTATAAAGGAGTATTGTTGTCAAGTGACAGCAGTAACCTACATGGTCAAATAGTCCATCATGTTTTTTAAGTTTAAATGTGAAATCAACAACTACAGATGTACTGTAGGTTATGAAGATGTCACATGGTGTTCATGACTCTTGATAATCAGTCCACAAAGTAGGTTATTTACACTAAATAAATATGAAAGAAGAATATAATGTTCAATATGTAACTCTATTAACTATTACGTTTTACAAAAAACCTTGAATACAAAAATATCAGGTTAAATAAAGGGAACTCACCAGTAACAATGAGCTTGGTTCCTTGTCCGAATACCACAGTGATTCAGTTTGTTTACACAGCCGTACAATAACCTCCTCTCTCTCTACTGAGAGGACAGGAACTGAAACATCCCATTCAGACAGAGCTTCACTCTCTACTGAGAGGACAGAAACTGAAACATCCCATCCAGACAGAGCTTCACTCTCTCTACTGAGAGGACAGGAACTGAACCATCCCATTCAGACAGAGCTTCACTCTCTCTACTGAGAGGACAGGAACTGAACCATCCCATTCAGACAGAGATTCACTCTCACTACTGAGAGGACAGGAACTGAAACATCCCATTCAGACAGAGCATCACTCTCTCTACTGAGAGGACTGGAACTGAAACATCCCATCCAGACAGAGCTTCACTCTCTCTACTGAGAGGACAGGAACTGAAACATCCCATTAAGACAGAGCTTCACTCTCACTACTGAGAGGACAGGAACTGAAACATCCCATTCAGACAGAGCTTCACTCTCACTACTGAGAGGACAGGAACTGAAACATCCCATTCAGACAGAGCTTCACTCTCTCTACTGAGAGGACAGAAACTGAACCATCCCATTCAGACAAAGCTTCACTCTCTCTACTGATAGGACAGGAACTGAAACATCCCATTCAGACAGAGCTTCACTCTCACTACTGAGAGGACAGGAACTGAAACATCCCATTCAGACAGAGCTTCACTCTCTCTACTGAGAGGACAGGAACTGAAACATCCCATTCAGACAGAGCTTCACTCTCTCTACTGAGAGGACAGGAACTGAACCATCCCATTCAGACAGAGCTTCACTCTCTCTACTGAGAGGACTGGAACTGAACCATCCCATTCAGACAGAGCTTCACTCTCTCTACTGAGAGGACAGGAACTGAAACATCCCATTCAGACAGAGCTTCACTCTCTCTACTGAGAGGACAGTAACTGAAACATCCCATTCAGACAGAGCTTCACTCTCTCTACAAACATCTCAGGCTTTTCTAGAGTTTCTCTCTATGAAGTAACAGTATATAGTAAAGCATCATATTCTGCTGTTGGTGTCTGGTCCTTTTGAATCCATCAGTTAGAGCACTATCCATATGATGCAGTATTGACCTGATGATGATGATGATGATGATGATGATGGTGGTGATGATGATATGATGATGATGATTACGTCAAGAGAGACAACATCAGTTTCCTTTCAGAAAATGTCTTCTTATAATCTTGTTGACATGTAGGGATGGGTGGTAGTTCTATATTCAGATCTCCCATTGTGACATGTATATATTGTTATAATAATCTCTGATCAACTTCAACTACTGTTTCTTACAGTTCACCCCTCTGCCACGCATGAATCAGAAGTGAGTGTATTTGGGGAGGAGGTTTTTGTCATGGTGTATATCACTGTGATACGTATTCCTTAACAGAGCTGTCCCAGGTCTTACAATAATACACTGTTGAGTCTGCCTCCTCCACATTGTTAATAATCAAACGATAATCTGATTTAGACTGATGATTAGATGTGAATTTAGGAGAGGAGAAACCAGAACCATATTCTACAGAACTCCAAACAGTGTGGTACCACCTTAACACGTACTGAGGGACTCCTCCTGGAACCTGTTTATACCAGCAAGCAGCACTATCCTGAACAGTCCCCAGGTTACAGTCCATAGTGGCCTTCTCTGTTATCAACAGTCCCCAGGTTACAGTCCATAGTGGCCATCTCTATTATCAACAGTCCCCAGGTTACAGTCCAGAGTGGCCGTCTCTATTCTCAACAGTCCCCAGGTTACAGTCCATAGTGGCCGTCTCTCCTTTCCTCACTGTCACAACAGGAGGCTTCTGTGTCACAGATGTCACACCACTGACACCAGGGAAATAAGATGACATTAAGTAAATATAAACATACAGACTCATTATTAATATACCAGGAAGTAAAACCTCCAGGAAGTCAGACTCCTTACATGTTAGAGCAGTGATGAGAGTGCAGAGTGTCCCCAGCATGTTGTCAGTGTGTGGTGTGAACGGCCCTTACTGTCCAGCTGAGAGATGAGCAGGGTTGGAGTGTGAGGAGAGGAGAGGCTGCAGGACCCACCTATAAGGAGACAGACAGGGAGGAACATAGGGAAGTGCCTCTATATCTCAGCCTATCAGCTTCTGAGAACACGGTTTTCTGATTAATTTAAATTACTTTAACTATTAAACTATCAAAAATATAAATGTTTTAAATTGGACTAACAAAAACCAAATGGGATAATTTTGGTTACACTTAAAACAGCAGTATTTAGTTTCATGTGAGTTATGTTGGTAGGTTTACTGAAATCAGTATGTCATAATATATATAATAATAACATAATGATAATAATATCTGGACCTGATGGTGGGGTTCTGAACTAACAGTACATCACTAAACGACTGTTGATGTAATATGTCTCTAATGTAAACCAGGGGACTGACTGTCATGGAGGTTATCTGATACATGGAGTCTTCTGTTAGGACTGAACCTTCTGGAATATCACTTTATCATTCATGCTTTGTGACAACTAGGTGTAATTGTTAATGACAACATTCTACTAAATGTGTGAAGGGTTTTGTGTAAAACACAAGCATGGAATGTTCTCCTTCTGCAGACACACTGGTTCAGGATGACTTGACATTCAGTTAGTGTCTATATTCAGAACATCTGAAAGCAGAAGTGAGTGTGTTTGGGGAGGAGGTTTTTGTCATGGTGTATATCACTGTGATATGTGCACTTTAACAGACTTGTCCCATGTATGACAATAATACACTGCTGAGTCTGTCTCCTCCACATCACTGATTATAAACTGATAATCCTTATCAGATGTGGCTTTAGATGTGAAACGATCAGAGGAGAAACCAGATCCATATTCATCAGGAGAGGCATGAGTACGGTAAAACCTTAACACATACTGAGGAGCTTCTCCTGGAACCTGTTTATACCAGATTACATAATAACCTTCATCTTTGGTAATGTCACAGTGAAAAGCTGCAGTCCCCTTTGTACTGACAGTCAGTACTGAAGGTGTCTGTGTCACTGCTTTCTGGCAACTGACATCTGTGGGAATTAAGCGCACAATTTAAGACATTAAATCATAAATTAATGTTAAACTGGTATACCATTTTGGGGATTCAGATTGAACATAGAGTAAATTCCTTACATGTTAGAGCAGTGATGAGAGTGCAGAGTGTCCCCAGCATGTTGTCAGTGTGTGGTGTGAACAGCCCTAACTGTCCAGCTGAGAGATGAGCAGGGTTGGAGTGTGAGGAGAGGAGAGGCTGCACGACCCACCTATAAGGAGACAGCCAGGGAGGATCAGGGGGAGGGGCCTCTATAGTTAACCTATCACCAAGCCAGGGAGGACCAGAGGGAGGGGCCTCTACAGTTAACCAATCACTATCTACTCTCAAACGTACTGTATCTGGGTCTTCACAAGACCAACAGACAGATTTATAAATAATAACTGGGTGTATCCTATATTTTCATAACTGTGACACACATTTCAATTAGAGTCACTATTAAACTATAAAAAATTGAAATATTTAAGAGAAGACTATTTCATAAACATATTGGATTTGTTTTGTTGCATTGTAAAGATCAGTATTCTGTTTCTTCTCATTTATGTCAGTTAGTTAATATCAGCATGTCATAATATAGATAATAACATTATAATAATATAATCTGGACCTGATGGTGGGGTTCTGAACTAACAGTACATCACTAAATGCCTGTTGATGTAATATGTCTCTACTGTAAACCAGGGGACTGACTATCATGGAGGTTATCTGATACATGGAGTCTTCTGTTAGGACTGAACCTTCTGGAATATCACTTTATCATTCATGCTTTGTGACAACTAGGTGTAATTGTTGATGACAACATTCTACTAAATGTGTGAAGGGTTTTGTGTTAAACACAAGCATGGAATGTTCTCCTACTGCAGACACACTGGTTCAGGATGACTTGACATTCAGTTAGTGTCTATATTCAGAACATCTGAAAGCAGAAGTGAGTGTGTTTGGGGAGGAGGTTTTTGTCATGGTGTATATCACTGTGATACGATCTCTTTAACAGAGCTGTCCCATGTATTACAGTAATACATTGCTGAGTCTGCCTCCTCCACATTGTTAATAATCAAACGATAATCTGATTCAGACTGATGATCAGATGTGAATTTTGGAGAGGAGAAACCAGAGCCATAGGTAGGAGCACTATTACCATGGTAGAACCTTATCACATACTGAGGAACTCCTCCTGGAACCTGTTTATACCAATTAGCAGCACTTTTCTGAACAGTCCCCAGGTTACAGTCCAGAGTGGCCGTCTCTCCTTTCCTCACTGTCACAACAGGAGGCTTCTGTGTCACCACAGTCACACCACTGACACCTGGGAAATAAGAAGATGACATGTAGTAAAGAGAAACATACAGACTCATTATTAATAAACCAGGAAGTAAAACCTCCAGGAAGTCAGACTCCTTACATGTTAGAGCAGTGATGAGAGTGCAGAGTGTCCCCAGCATGTTGTCAGTGTGTGGTGTCAACGGCCCTTACTGTCCAGCTGAGAGAGGAGCAGGGTTGGAGTGTGAGGAGAGGAGAGACTGCAGGACCCACCTATAAGGAGACAGACAGGGAGGATCAGGGGGAGGGTTCTCTAGAGTTAACCAATCACCAAGCCATGGATAACTAGAGGGCGGGGCCTCTGCAATCAACCTACCACCAGCTACTCTCATTGTTGAATGTTATTATTATTTTTCACTGTAATTTTTCTGAATGATCAAAGTAACCAGAATATGTGAGAGACTAGTATGATCATTGATCTACATGAGATCCTGTCTTGTTCACGGACTCATATTCTACCTCCATCAAACCATGTCTGTAGTTTAATATCCTACAGTAGATCTACACAAGACCAACATAATGATGAGGTACTTAGGATGTCTCCCTATTCCCCTTATAGTTTACTACTGTTGACCAGAACCTAATGGGCCTTTGTCAAAAGTAGTGCACTATAAAGGGAATATAGTGCCATTTGGGAAACATTTTCAGTTTCAGTCCACTCCTCTGGTCACCTGCAAACCCCCCTAACTCCCCCCTCCCCTCACACAGTTCTGAGAGGAGATAAAACAACCCCTTCATTTACATGAAGCTATAAATAAGGAGAGGAGGAGGGGGAGCAGGTGTGTCCTGGGGGAGAAGGGAGCAACACATCACTGCCTGTAACTCAGTGTCAGAGCTAGAACACGTCCCTGGTGAGTGACTCTCCTAACTAAAGATAGTAGATATGAATCCACCAGCTGGTCTTTGGGTGGGACTGAAACCAGTGGTCTACAGACAGCTGTTCCTGTTGTAAAGTACATGTAGATCTTTCCTCAGTCATTATTGGTGGTCCTACATTCTCCTCTGGTGGACTTTGACAGAACTTCAGACTCTATTCTGATCACTGAGGCAGGATGGTGTGAATCCTAACTTCTAATTAAGGTGAATCTTTACTTAGTCATGCATTGATGCCAATGGGAGACTAAGTGAAAATGTGACTGAACTGCTAGTTAGGATTCTCCCCAATGTGAACAAGACCAGACTTAGAGTGAGGGCACCAACGAGAACAGATGTGAAGAACAAGATGAGGACACAGAGAGAGAAAATGGAACAGGACAAGGGTTCATGAGGACCAGAGGAAGGAGGGTCCCTAAACCTTGTAACGGTTTTCTTCCGTTGAAGGAGAGGAGGACCAAAATGCAGCGTGGTTAGAGTTCAACACTACAAAATACAAAACAACAAATGTGAAAAACCGAAACAGTCTTATCTGGAGCATAGACACAAAGACAGAAGACAACCACCCACAAAATACCCAAAGAACATGGCTGCCTAAATATGATTCCCAACCTTCCTCTAATTGAGAACCAATCTAGGCAACCATAGACTTATATAAACACCTAGACTAGACACACCCCATAAACATACAAACCCCCATGGACCAGACAAAACACATATATCACCCATGTCACACCCTGACCTAACCAAAATAATAAAGAAAACAAAGATAACTAAGGCCAGGGCGTGACACACCTTAGTTAGACTGATATAGTCTCTCTACTACACCCATCCACTAGTACTAGATGAAGGAGGGTCCCTAAAACCTTAGTTAGACTGATATAGTCTCTCTACTACACCCATCCACTAGTACTAGATGAAGGAGGGTCCCTAAAACCTTAGTTAGACAGATATAGTCTCTCTACTACACCCATCCACTAGTACTAGATGAAGGAGGGTCCCTAAAACCTTAGTTAGACAGATATAGTCTCTCCACAACACCCATCCACTAAGACCAGAGGAAGGAGGGTTCCTAAACCTTAGTTAGACTTATTTAGTCTCAACGACATCACTACACTCCTCTCTGAGGAAGGAGGGTCCCTAAACCTTGATTAGACTGATATAGTCTCTCCACTACACCCATCCACTAAGACCAGAGGAAGGAGGGTCCCTAAACCTTAGTTAGACTGATTTAGTCTCAACTACATCACTACACTCCCCTCTGAACCAGACCAACACAGAACTGAGGAGAGATTTGTACTGACAACACAGATATTATACACTAACTTTAAATAACGTTATCATTTGTGATTGATTTGAAACTGCGTGATGGATTTATTCTGGTAATTATTACAATGAAATACAACTATAATGAAATACAACAGTTTGAGCCACAAGCATATTATAATATTTTAACTCTTCTCTTTCCCCCTGCTGGCAAAGATGTACGGAGAGAAAAGAGTCATGAGTCAAATGTTAACGTACATTATAGTAAGACGTAGGTTTATAACACTATTGAATATAAACTATGAATATATTGAATTTATCATGCTGCTGTACTGTTGTTTAAATTCTTCATACAGTGAAAAGTACAAGCAAATATTGCCTAGGAAATAATCGAGTTTCCTTTTCAAATTAACTATTTTAAATAGATATGGAAGATTATTAAATAGGTACTTTCAGAATGTTCTTATAATACAATCATATCACACTAATGAAAGGTTCTCAATAATGTGAAGTTTTAATATAAACTAAACTTGTGGTCCATCTCTGGTTATTCATTAACATTACAGTAAACCTGCCCTACATCCTGGATATCTAGATCAACTATTTCTGGATCTGGACTAAAGTCAGAGAGCAGAATGCTCTATTTGAGATCAGTTAAACTCCCCCTCATGTAGAGCTGCTAACACTGATGTTCATCAACATGCTCTAATACAAACACTTGTTCTTTAGAATGTTCTTTATTGAATATCCACAATACAGCAAAGCTCTAACTATTCCTCTATTAATCATCTGCAAAACAACCCATTTCAAATATAACAAGTCTACTTATCATATAGCCTATGATATCAGTATGATTAGCTATTTATATTTTATGGAACATAATGCATATATGCAGGTGAAACTTGTAATGAATTAACAATAACTTGAAAAGTGATGTAGAAAATGAAATGGACATTACAATGGATCTCAGGCTACTCAGTGCTGCATTCAGACTTCTTGATGTCTTTCTCAGCGAACTTGGATCCCGCGGTGACTTTACATGAGAACACTTTGTCCTGGTTCCATTCTGACGTGTCAACGGTCAGACAGCTGCTGAGTTGAAACGTCTTGTCGGCTTGCGGCACCGGGCCACTCGTAGCGATGCCGCCGGTGACCGGATTCCCTCCAGCTGTCCAGCTGACATCTGCGTAGCCCATGGCCATCTGACTGGCCAGACACACCAGGGTGACTTTGCTGGATTTCAACTCTTCACTGGACGGAGGGAGGATGGTCAAGACAGGCGCAGGGAGGGTAGAGTCTGGACCAATGGAATGAGCAGAATAAATATTACGCAAAATCATTTGATAAGTTAGTAGAATGAAACGGGGTTGTGTGATTATACGGTAGAATAAAAAATACAACGTTTTCTCAAAGGCTACAAACAATTAACATTCTGGCCTCATAAATGAAAAGGCACTAAAACCACGTCATTCTATCGTTACATGTTACTCACAAATCTCTGTTTCTACCTGGTCTTAGTTTTAAACTTTCTACGTAACTCTCCATATGTGACTTTTCAGAGGTGAAGCAGATTTCTGTACAAGTGGATAATGAGTTCAGATCTCTAAGTTTAAACATAATCAAGTAGTCAGATGTGCTGAATGAGGGATACAATCAAACATATATCCTACTACTATTCGCCCAGGAAACAGAGTTACCAACTGTAATGTAGTAGCCTGCAATGTAATGAATCATGTAGCAACATTGTGTAACTACCATATACATGGTTTTAGCATTATTTAATATAACGTGGGACCAATACCTTAAAGGTTGATACAACTTTATGTTGACTTCACATCCAAATCTACCTCTGAGTAAATAGATGATTATTGTATGAGACATTATAAAGGATTATTGTTGTCAAGTGACAGCAGTATCCTACATGGTCAAATAGTCCATCATGTTTTTTAAGTTTAAATGTGAAATCAACAACTACAGATATACTGTAGGCTATGAAGATGTCACATGGTGTCCATGACTCTTGATAATCAGTCCACAAAGTAGGTTATTTACACTAAATAAATATGAGAGAAGAATATAATGTTAAATATGTAACTCTATTAACTATTACGTTTTACAAAAAACCTTGAATACAAAAATATCAGGTTAAATAAAGGGAACTCACCAGTGACAATGAGCTTGGTTCCTTGTCCGAATACCACAGTGATTCAGTTTGTTTACACAGCCGTACAATAACCTCCTCTCTCTCTACTGGGAGGACAGGAACTGAAACATCCCATTCAGACAGAGCTTCACTCTCTCTACTGAGAGGACAGGAACTGAAACATCCCATTCAGACAGAGCTTCACTCTCTCTACTGAGAGGACAGGAACTGAAACATCCCATTCAGACAGAGCTTCACTCTCTCTACTGAGAGGACAGGAACTGAAACATCCAATTCAGACAGAGCTTCACTCTCACTACTGAGAGGACAGTAACTGAAACATCCCATTCAGACAGAGCTTCACTCTCACTACTGAGAGGACAGTAACTGAAACATCCCATTCAGACAGAGCTTCACTCTCTCTACTGAGAGGACAGGAACTGAAACATCCCATTCAGACAGAGCTTCACTCTCTCTACTGAGAGGACAGGAACTGAAACATCCCATTCAGACAGGGCTTCACTCTCTCTACTGAGAGGACAGGAACTGAACCATCCCATTCAGACAGAGCTTCACTCTCTCTACTGAGAGGACAGGAACTGAAACGTCCCATCCAGACAGAGCTTCACTCTCTACTGAGAGGACAGGAACTGAAACATCCCATTCAGACAGAGCTTCACTCTCTCTACTGAGAGGACAGGAACTGAAACATCCCATTCAGACAGAGCTTCACTCTCTACTGAGAGGACAGGAACTGAAACATCCCATTCAGACAGAGCTTCACTCTCTCTACTGAGAGGACAGGAACTGAAACATCCCATTCAGACAGAGCTTCACTCTCTCTACTGAGAGGACAGGGACTGAACCATCCCATTCAGACAGAGCTTCACTCTCACTACTGAGAGGACAGGGACTGAATCATTCCATTCAGACAGAGCTTCACTCTCTCTACTGAGAGGACAGGAACTGAAACATCCCATTCAGACAGAGCTTCACTCTCTCTACTGAGAGGACAGGAACTGAAACATCCCATTCAGACAGAGCTTCACTCTCACTACTGAGAGGACAGGAACTGAACCATCCCATTCAGACAGAGCTTCACTCTCTCTACTGAGAGGACAGGAACTGAAACATCCCATTCAGACAGAGCTTCACTCTCACTACTGAGAGGACAGGAACTTAAACATCCCATTCAGACAGAGCTTCACTCTCTCTACTGAGAGGACAGGAACTGAAAGATCCCATTCAGACAGAGCTTCACTCTCTCTACTGAGAGGACAGGAACTGAAACATCCCATTCAGACAGAGCTTCACTCTCTCTACTGAGAGGACAGGAACTGAAACATCCCATTCAGACAGAGCTTCACTCTCACTACTGAGAGGACAGTAACTGAAACATCCCATTCAGACAGAGCTTCACTCTCTCTACTGAGAGGACAGGAACTGAAACATCCCATTCAGACAGAGCTTCACTCTCTCTACTGAGAGGACAGGAACTGAAACATCCCATTCAGACAGGGCTTTACTCTCTCTACTGAGAGGACAGGAACTGAACCATCCCATTCAGACAGAGCTTCACTCTCTCTACTGAGAGGACAGGAACTGAAACGTCCCATCCAGACAGAGCTTCACTCTCTACTGAGAGGACAGGAACTGAAACATCCCATTCAGACAGAGCTTCACTCTCTCTACTGAGAGGACAGGAACTGAAACATCCCATTCAGACAGAGCTTCACTCTCTCTACTGAGAGGACAGGAACTGAAACATCCCATTCAGACAGAGCTTCACTCTCTCTACTGAGAGGACAGGAACTGAAACATCCCATTTAGACAGAGCTTCACTCTCTCTACTGAGAGGACAGAAACTGAACCATCCCATCCAGACAGAGCTTCACTCTCACTACTGAGAGGACAGGGACTGAAACATCCCATTAAGACAGAGCTTCACTCTCTCTACTGAGAGGACAGTAACTGAAACATCCCATTCAGACAGAGCTTCACTCTCTCTACTGAGAGGACAGGGACTGAACCATCCCATTCAGACAGAGCTTCACTCTCACTACTGAGAGGACAGGGATTGAATCATTCCATTCAGACAGAGCTTCACTCTCTCTACTCAGAGGACAGGAACTGAAACATCCCATTCAGACAGAGCTTCACTCTCTCTACTGAGAGGACAGGAACTGAAACATCCCATTCAGACAGAGCTTCACTCTCACTACTGAGAGGACAGGAACTGAACCATCCCATTCAGACAGAGCTTCACTCTCTCTACTGAGAGGACAGGAACTGAAACATCCCATTCAGACAGAGCTTCACTCTCACTACTGAGAGGACAGGAACTTAAATATCCCATTCAGACAGAGCTTCACTCTCTCTACTGAGAGGACAGGAACTGAAAGATCCCATTCAGACAGAGCTTCACTCTCATTACTGAGAGGACAGGAACTGAACCATCCCATTCAGACAGAGCTTCACTCTCTCTACAAACATCTCCGGCTTTTCTAGAGTTTCTCTCTATGAAGTAACAGTATACATAATAGCATCATATTCTGCTGTTGGTGTCTGGTCCTTATGAAGTTAAAGCACTATCCATAGGATGCAGTGTTGACTTGATGATGATGTTGATGATGATGGTGATGATGATGTTCAGACAATGTCTTCGAATTATCCTTTATCTCATTGTAATCAAAAATCACTTATTCACTTGAACTGACACGTCTGATTAAAGGCTTGTCCCTCTCAGTCAAAAAGCAGAAGTGTTGCAGTCAGAGGTTTTTGTCATTGTGTAAATCACTGTGATACGAACTCTTCAGCAGAATCATCATGTGTCTGACAGTAATACACTGCTGAGTCTCCTGCCTCTACCTGTTTAATGATGAACTGATAATCTAAGTCTGAGGTGGATTTATAGTTGAACCGACTAGAGGAGAAACCTGGCCCATAATATTCAGAAGAACTGTCATCGTGGGTAAAGCTCAGAACATACTGAGGAACCCCACCATGAACCTGTTTATACCAATGGACATAGTTTCCATCAAATCTGCCAATGTTACAGTCCATAGTGACCTCCTCTCCTGTGGTTTTGGTCTGGACAGACGGCTTCTGGGTCAACACAATGACACCATGAACACCTGTTGACACATCACACTCACCATGAGGCATGTATATGTAACTATATATAAGGCATGATTCAAAAGTAAAAATATCAACGTTAATGGAAACTTACATGTTAGAGCAGTGATGAGAGTGCAGAGTGTCCCCAGCATGTTGTCAGTGTGTGGTGTCAACGGCCCTTACTGTCCAGCTGAGAGAGGAGCAGGGTTGGAGTGTGAGGAGAGGAGAGGCTGCAGGACCCACCTATAAGGAGACAGACAGGGAGGACCAGAGGGAGGTGCCTCTATATCTCAGCCTATCAGCTTCTGAGAACACGGTTTTCTGATTAATTTAAATTACTTTAACTATTAAACTATCAAAAATATCAATGTTTTAAATTGGACCAACAAAATCCAAATGGGATCATTTTGGTTACACTGAAATATCAGTTTTAGTTTCATGTGAGTTATGTTGGTAAGGTTACTTAAAATCAGCATGTCATAATATAGATAATAATAACATAATATAATCTGGACCTGATGGTGGGGTTCTGAACTAACAGTACATCACTAAATGACTGTTGATGTAATATGTCTCTACTGTAAACCAGGGGACTGACTATCATGGAGGTTATCTGATACATGGAGTCTTCTGTTAGGACTGAACCTTCTGGAATATCACTTTATCATTCATGCTTTGTGACAACTAGGTGTAATTGTTAATGACAACATTCTACTAAATGTGTGAAGGGTTTTGTGTTAAACACAAGCATGGAATGTTCTCCTACTGCAGACACACTGGTTCAGGATGACTTGACATTCAGTTAGTGTCTATATTCAGAACATCTGAAAGCAGAAGTGAGTGTGTTTGGTGAGGAGGTTTTTGTCATGGTGTATATCACTGTGATACGAACTCTTTAACAGAGCTGTCCGATGTCTGACAGTAATACACTGCTGAGTCTGTCTCCTCCACAGTGTTAATAATCAAACGATAATCTGATTTAGACTGATGATTAGATGTGAATTTAGGAGAGGAGAAACCAGAACCATATTCTACAGATCTCCAACCAGTGTGGTACCACATTAACACGTACTGAGGGACTCCTCCTGGAACCTGTTTATACCAACGAGCAGCACTATTATCAACAGTCCCCAGGTTACAGTCCAGAGTGGCCGTGTCTCCTTTCCTCACTGTCACAACAGGAGGCTTCTGTGTCACCACAGTCACACCACTGACACCTGGGAAATAAGAAGATGACATGTAGTAAAGAGAAACATACAGACTCATTATTAATAAACCAGGAAGTAAAACCTCCAGGAAGTCAGACTCCTTACATGTTAGAGCAGTGATGAGAGTGCAGAGTGTCCCCAGCATGTTGTCAGTGTGTGGTGTCAACGGCCCTTACTGTCCAGCTGAGAGATGAGCAGGGTTGGAGTGTGAGGAGAGGAGAGGCTGCAGGACCCACCTATAAGGAGACAGACAGGGAGGACCAGAGGGAGGGGCCTCTACAGTTAACCAATCACCAAGCCAGGGAGGACCAGAAGGAGGGGCCTCTACAGTTAACCAATCACCAAGCCAGGAAGGACCAGAGGGAGGGGCTTCTACAGTTAACCAATCACTATCTACTCTCAAACGTACTCTATCTGGGTCTTCACAAGACCAACAGACAGATTTCTAAATAATAACTGGATGTATCCTATATTTTCATAACTGTGACACACATTTCAATTAGAGTCACTATTAAACTATAAAAAAAAATGAAATATTTAAGAGAAGACTATTTCATAAACATATTGGATTTGTTTTGTTGCATTGTAAAGATCAGTATTCTGTTTCTTCTCATTTATGTTAGTTAATTTATATCAGCATGTCATAATATAGATAATAATAACATTATAATAATATAATCTAGACCTGATGGTGGGGTTCTGAACTAACAGCACATCACTAAATGCCTGTTGATGTAATATGTCTCTACTGTAAACCAGGGGACTGACTGTCATGGAGGTTATCTGATACATGGAGTCTTCTGTTAGGACTGAACCTTCTGGAATATCACTTTATCATTCATGCTTTGTGACAACTAGGTGTAATTGTTAATGACAACATTCTACTAAATGTGTGAAGGGTTTTGTGTAAAACACAAGCATGGAATGTTCTCCTCCTGCAGACACACTGGTTCAGGATGACTTGACATTCAGTTAGTGTCTATATTCAGAACATCTGAAAGCAGAAGTGAGTGTATTTGGTGAGCAGGTTTTTGTCATGGTGTATATCACTGTGATACGTGCACTTTAACAGAGTTGTCCCATGTATGACAATAATACACTGCTGAGTCTGTCTCTTCCAAATTACTGATTATAAACTGATAATCCTTATCAGACGTGGCTTTAGATGTGAAACGATCAGAGGAGAAACCAGATCCATATTGATCAGGAGAGGCATGAGTACGGTAAAACCTTAACACATACTGAGGAGCTCCTCCTGGAACCTGTTTATACCAGATTACATATTTTTTTTCATATTTGGTAATGTCACAGTGAAAAGTAGCAGTCCCCTTTGTACTGACAGTCAGTACTGAAGGTGTCTGTGTCACTGCTTTCTGGCAACTGACATCTGTGGGAATGAAACACACCATTTATTAAGACAATTAATCATACACGAATGTAAAACTTCATTGGCATTGTTTTTGGATTCAGATTGAACAAACAGTAAAATCCTTACATGTTAGAGCAGTGATGAGAGTGCAGAGTGTCCCCAGCATGTTGTCAGTGTGTGGTGTGAACGGCCCTTACTGTCCAGCTGAGAGATGAGCAGGGTTGGAGTGTGAGGAGAGGAGAGGCTGCAGGACCCACCTATAAGGAGACAGACAGGGAGGATCAGGGGGAGGGGCCTCTATAGTTAACCTATCACCAAGCCAAAGAGGACTAGAGGGAGGGGCCTCTACAGTTAACCAATCACCAGCTGCTCTCATTTCTCGATATGAGATCCTGTCTTCATCCCTGACTCATATTCTACCTCCATCAAATCATAACTGGAGTTTAATATCCTATACTAGTTCTACACAGGACCAACAAAATTATGAGGTATCTGGACTGACTGGCGCCAAATTGTGCCTGCTTTAATGTAGGTATATCCTGAGTCATTATTGGTGGTACTTTGTCCTTCTCAGGTGGACGTTGACAGAACTGCATCCTCTATTCTGATCACTGATGCAGAATGTGAAACACCGTAGCATGACGCCGCGCTACACTGAGTGCACAAAACATTAAGAACACCTTCCTAATATTGAGTTGAATCTTACAAGGTCATAGTTCTCATTCATGCTGAAAATGATACTGAGTCCAACATCTAATGTTAATAACAGAGAACAGTTTAAACCATGTAATAATGGCAGCTTCTAACTCTCTAAACATTGGCCTGTCATTCCTGCATCCTAAGGTAAAATAGAGCTCAGCGTTCTAGTCTGAAATACTTCTCTCTCTCTCCGCCTAGCATTCTGGGTCGTTCCACCAATTCGGTGCCTATTGAAAAGTGTAACTTGGTAAAGCATTTCTTCGATTTTGTCACAAATAGCACATATTCACCTTCATAAACAACGTGTTTTACCATCTCAAGAGGTTAAATAAAAATGGACTATAACAAATGCCTATTAAGTGTCAAATAAAGTAACAGAGTTGATGATTTCTTCTTAAATAAGCCATGAATCCCCTTGTGACAGTGGGGAGAGTGGAAGCTTGTTGTGTGCAAAAGGGAGTAGGAATTGAATGCAAACTTCAAAATGTTGTATTTATTGTTAAAACATGTATATCTTATCTACATTATACTCAATCTGCTCAGCTTTCCACCACAAAAATTCCAAGAAGAGTAGAACCAGCTCACCTGCTTTTGCAATATGATTTGACTATTAGATGTTTAATGCTTCTTTTGAAAAATCGATTTAAAAAGGAATAGTTTCCCCATATTAAGTAAAGGTAGACTCAACAAAATGATGTTGCCACGAGCAGCACCGGAGATATTGAGATGGGCGAGATGCAACACTTCACTCTCACACACAGTTTCTGCGCATGTGCACGGGTACACTTCACACTGTGTACAGCGTGGTAGCCAGGCCATCAAAAGAGCGGAGAGGTTGAGCTTCACGCTTCAACGCTCTTAGAGGTTGTGAGAATTGACCCACTAAGCTGTTTACTTTCTGTATCTACATCATATCGCTGAGTCTACCTTTAAAACGAGAGTTCAGCTCACTGTAAGGACCGTCACTGGAGATGAGAAGCAGGTACGGGGAGTTGACATTTAATAAGGAACAGACAGGTAACAACACAGGACCAGCGTCAGCACACGGGTGAACAAGGACATATGAACATTAATGCTGCAGCAGGGAATAGAGAGGGGAACCAGACAGATATAGGGGAGGTAATGACAGAGGTGATTGAGTCCAGATGAGTCCAATAATCGCTGATGCACGTGATGGTGGAAAGGCAGGTGTGCATAATGATAGTAGCAGGAGTGCCTAATGCTGGAGAGCCTGGCACCTCCTAGCAACAAAGAGGGGAGCGGGAGCAGGTGTGACAGTACCCCCCCTCCCCTCTCTAGGGGCGCCACACGGCGTAGCTCCTGGGCGATCCTGACGGGCCAGCCGAGGAACGGGCACTGGGCAAGCCGGCTGGGCATAAATGATGGTGGCAGGAGTGCCTAATGCTGGAGAGCCTGGCACCTTCTAGCACCAGGGAGGGGAGCGGGAGCAGGTCACAGAGTTGACCTTAAAATGGGGGACAGATGTAAATGAATCACTAATCACACAAATAATTAAGGGAAAGGGAAAGGGGGAAACCTAGTCAGTTGTTTGTCAAAGCAACAAAATAACTAAGGCTTTACCATGATGTTGAAACTTAGAGACATTTGTGGATTAAGTGTTAAAATCTCAGAGGAACATGTCAAAGTGCTGCATTTTGGCAGTTTAGCACGTCTTTATTCCGATAAAAAAATCTGATTTATTACATTTTCCATGTGGTCTATATTAAAGGGCACTTCATTTAATATATCAGGCTTTTAAAATTCAATATTGGTGCACAATTTCACCTTAAAATATCAAAGGAAACTCTTCGTGGAACGACTCATCTTTTCCTTTCTGTCCCTGCTTCTTGTCTCCAAGGATTCCTCTTTCCACTCCACATCCCTCCGTCCTCCATCCCCTCTGCAACTTCACTCCATCTTATCTTTACACCACTGGGTTGGGAGGCCATCAGCTCATTATCTTTACAGCACTGGGCTGGGAGGCCATCAGCTCATTATCTTTACAGCACTGGGCTGTGAGGCCATCAGCTCATTATCTTTACACCGCTGGGCTGGGAGGCCATCAGCTCATTATCTTTACACCACTGGGCTGGGAGGCCATCAGCTCATTATCTTTACACCACTGGGCTGGGAGGCCATCAGCTCATTATCTTTACTCCACTGGGCTGGGAGGCCATCAGCTCATTATCTTTACACCACTGGGCTGGGAGGCCATCAGCTCATTATCTTTACACCACTGGGCTGGGAGGCCATCAGCTCATTATCTTTACACCACTGGGCTGGGAGGCCATCAGCTCATTATCTTTACACCACTGGGCTGGGAGGCCATCAGCTCATTATCTTTACACCACTGGGCTGGGAGGCCATCAGCTCATTATCTTTACACCACTGGGCTGGGAGGCCATCAGCTCATTATCTTTACACCACTGGGCTGGGAGGCCATCAGCTCATTATCTTTACACCACTGGGCTGGGAGGCCATCAGCTCCTTATCTTTACACCACTGGGCTGGGAGGCCATCAGCTCATTGTCTTTACACCACTGGGCTGGGAGGCCATCAGCTCATTATCTTTACACCACTGGGCTGGGAGGCCATCAGCTCATTGTCTTTACACCACTGGGCTGGGAGGCCATCAGCTCATTATCTTTACACCACTGGGTTGGGAGGCCATCAGCTCATTGTCTTTACACCACTGGGTTGGGAGGCCATCAGCTCATTATCTTTACACCACTGGGTTGGGAGGCCATCAGCTCATTATCTTTACACCACTCGGCTGGGAGGCCATCAGCTCATTATCTTTACACCACTGGGGTGGGAGGCAGGGGTGGGAGGCAGGCGTGGGAGGCAGGGGTGGGAGGCAGGGGTGGACATTCTGGACGCTTTTCTGCATGTTGGTCACTGGCCTTATGGTGTGTGAAGTCAATGCTGTTTTTCCGCTTTGGCTCAAGGTTCCTCTGAGTCCCTGCATTCCATTGTCCCTGCTCATCTGTGCAGGCTACGCCAGTTAGCCCACTAGACACCGCATTCTGCACCTGTGATAGAATATTTGTTACAAAAAGACATTCAGAGAAAATCCCATTATTAACAATTGTGTGACTGAGGACTATGTGATCAACTTGATCAAAACACATGCAAGTTTCATCATAAACTTACCTTGCTATTGTTTCCAATGAGATGAGGCCACTTCTACTTACCATACTTTAGGCATTACCCCCAACCACAATCAAATCAAATCAAATGTATTTATATAGCCCTTCGTATATCAGCTGATATCTCAAAGTGCTGTACAGAAACCCAGCCTAAAACTCCAAACAGCAAGCAATGCAGGTGATATTTTACAAACCTTATTCACCCAGAAAAAACAATAACACTAAAGACTAATAACACTCAATGTGATGCTGACATGTTTAAATAAATGTTTCCCCTACTCACCTGGACTCCATAAACCTGCCTTCCCCAACATGAGATTTGACAGGATACTTAACGATTCCCCACATTAACACAACAGTTCTGTTGATCCACAAATACACGTTACAATAATAATAAATCATGACATTCTCAATTCAGCTTTCATCCAACAAAACGTTGGGTCTAACTGCTATGTTAAGCCTGACTCTTTTATCATTCTGTGTCTAGATAAGGCAGTATTGCGCACTTTCATTTATAAAAGGAACAACGAAAATAGGCTATAAGCATCAATTACAAGAGCAATGAACGCTGAGAATGATCATAGATATCATCTGAGAACTCTGTCATGAAGTTAGCCTATGGATTATAGTAACTGTCACCACAGCACATGTAGGCTGAAATGCAAGTGACTTATTTACCTGCCTTCCACAAAATGGAGGCTGCATGACTTTCCAAGGCCAGCGATGCAAGGACATCCAGCCGTCTCTACTGATCCGTTGTTGGATACAAGTTCCCAAGCAGAGTGGTAGGAGCTGATTGATTGGCTGGGCTGAACATCGGCCTTCAAAAATTACCAATCCTTTTCCCTCCTCCTGGTGAAGAAGAACTTGGCCCACCTTACCACTGTGGAGGTACTGATAGGCCTTTTTCATAGTGGAACCATCCGCTCCCAAGGAGAGCACCAAGTAATTAAAATTGTCCCCATACGTCATTTCATCCACCAAATTATTAATCATGGATGGCTGGGGTACGGTGATACCATCCGACCCCCGAAGAGCCATTTGTGTGTGTTCCCAAATGTGAGCCATGTTTGGTTTTTGTTAATTTGTTAAAATGTGTTAATGATGCACGTTTTTAAATTATTAGCTAGCCAGCGCTCTGAGGTAATTCGCTAGCATTGAAGGTAGTTGAAAAACGGAAACACAAACACAATTGCTTTCGAATGGAACTGGGTCAAGTGGGAGGGGCTACATAAGGCAAATAACTTCCTTAATTTTGCCGGACCCCAGGAAGAGCTAATGGGGATCCATAATAAATACAAATACCTGGAATACAAATACAAATCCATGAGTTAAAGTACTATCCATATGATTCAGTCTGAGTTAAAGTACTATCCATATGATTCAGTCTGAGTTAAAGTACTATCCATATGATTCAGTCTGAGTTAAAGTACTATCCATATGATTCAGTCTGAGTTAAAGTACTATCCATATGATTCAGTCTGAGTTTAAGTACTATCCATATGATTCAGTCTGAGTTAAAGTACTATCCATATGATTCAGTCTGAGTTAAAGTACTATCCATATGATTCAGTCTGAGTTAAAGTACTATCCATATGATTCAGTCTGAGTTAAAGTACTATCCATATGATTCAGTCTGAGTTAAAGTACTATCCATATGATTCAGTCTGAGTTAAAGTACTATCCATATGATTCAGTCTGAGTTAAAGTACTATCCATATGATTCAGTCTTGATATGATGATGATGTTGGTTGTGATGATGATGGTGGTGGTGATGATGATGATGGTGATGATGATGGTTGTGATGCTGGTGATGTTGGTGATGATGATGTTGATGATGATGATGATGATGATGATGATGATGATCACAACAAGAAAGACAACATTCATTTCCTTTCAGACGATGTCTTCTTATAATCTTGTTGACATGCAGGGATGGATGGTTCTTCCATTACCAGATCTCCCATTGTGACATGTACAGTGCCTTGCGAAAGTATTCGGCCCCCTTGAACTTTGCGACCTTTTGCCACATTTCAGGCTTCAAACATAAAGATATAAAACTGTATTTTTTTGTGAAGAATCAACAACAAGTTGGACACAATCATGAAGTGGAACGACATTTATTGGATATTTCAAACTTTTTTAACAAATCAAAAACTGAAAAATTGGGCGTGCAAAATGATTCAGCCCCCTTAAGTTAATACTTTGTAGCGCCACCTTTTTCTGCGATTACAGCTGTAAGTCGCTTGGGGTATGTCTCTATCAGTTTTGCACATCGAGAGACTGAAATTGTTTCCCATTCCTCCTTGCAAAACAGCTCGAGCTCAGTGAGGTTGGATGGAGAGCATTTGTGAACAGCAGTTTTCAGTTCTTTCCACAGATTCTCGATTGGATTCAGGTCTGGACTTTGACTTGGCCATTCTAACACCTGGATATGTTTATTATTGAACCATTCCATTGTAGATTTTGCTTTATGTTTTGGATCATTGTCTTGTTGGAAGACAAATCTCCATCCCAGTCTCAGGTCTTTTGCAGACTCAATCAGGTTTTCTTCCAGAATGGTCCTGTATTTGGCTCCATCCATCTTCCAAACAATTGTAATCATCTTCCCTGTCCCTGCTGAAGAAAAGCAGGCCAAAACCATGATGCTGCCACCACCATGTTTGACAGTGGGGATGGTGTGAGCTGTGTTGCTTTTACGCCAAACATAACGTTTTGCATTGTTGCCAAAAAGTTCAATTTTGGTTTCATCTGACCAGAGCACCTTCTTCCACATGTTTGGTGTGTCTCCCAGGTGGCTTGTGGCAAACTTTAAACAACACTTTTTATGGATATCTTTAAGAAATGGCTTTCTTCTTGCCACTCTTCCATAAAGGCCACAACTGATTGTTGTCCTATGGACAGAGTCTCCCACCTCAGCTGTAGATCTCTGCAGTTCATCCAGAGTGATCATGGGCCTCTTGGCTGCATCTCTGATCAGTCTTCTCCTTGTATGAGCTGGAAGTTTAGAGGGACGGCCAGGTCTTGGTAGATTTGCAGTGGTCTGATACTCCTTCCATTTCAATATTATCGCTTGCACAATGCTCCTTGGGAAGTTTAAAGCTTGGGAAATCTTTTTGTATCCAAATCCGGCTTTAAACTTCTTCACAACAGTATCTCGGACCTGCCTGGTGTGTTCCTTGTTCTTCATGATGCTCTCTGCGCTTTTAACGGACCTCTGAGACTATCACAGTGCAGGTGCATTTATACGGAGACTTGATTACACACAGGTGGATTGTATTTATCATCATCAGTCATTTAGGTCAACATTGGATCATTCAGAGATCCTCACTGAACTTCTGGAGAGAGTTTGCTGCACTGAAAGTAAAGGGGCTGAATAATTTTGCACGCCCAATTTTTCAGTTTTTGATTTGTTAAAAAAGTTTGAAATATCCAATAAATGTCGTTCCACTTCATGATTGTGTCCCACTTGTTGTTGATTCTTCACAAAAAAAATATACAGTTTTATATCTTTATGTTTGAAGCCTGAAATGTGGCAAAAGGTCGCAAGGTTCAAGGGGGCCGAATACTTTCGCAAGGCACTGTATGTATTGTTGTAATAATCACTGACCAACTTCAACTGCTGTTTCTTAGAGTTCACCCCTCTGCCATGCATAAAGCAGAAGTGAGTGTATTTGGGGAGGAGGTTTTTGTCATGGTGTATATCACTGTGATACTTGCGCAAAAGGAGAGTCATTCTGAGTCTGACAGTAATACACTGCTGAGTCTGTCTCCACCACATTACTGATTGTAAACTGATAATCCTTATCAGATGTGGCTTTAGATGTGAAACGATCAGAGGAGAAACCAGAACCATATTCATCAGGGGAGGCGTCAGTACGGTGAAACCTTAACACATACTGAGGAGCTCCTCCTGGAACCTGTTTATACCAGTTTACATAATTTCTTTCATCTTTGGTGATGTCACAGTGAAAAGTAGCAGTCCCCTTTGTACTGACAGTCAGTACTGAAGGTGTCTGTGTCACTGCTTTCTGGCAATTGACATCTGTGGGAATGAAATACAATTTAAGACATTTAATCAAACATGAATTAACAACTTCTAATGGCTTTCTTTGATTCATGTTGAACATATAGTAAATTCCTTACATGTTAGAGCAGTGATGAGAGTGCAGAGTGTCCCCAGCATGTTGTCAGTGTGTTGTGTGAACGGCCCTTACTGTCCAGCTGAGAGATGAGCAGGGTTGGAGTGTGAGGAGAGAAGAGGCTGCAGGACCCACCTATAAGGAGACAGACAGGGAGGATCAGGGGGAGGGGCCTCTATAGTTAACCAATCACCAAGCCATGGATAACTAGAGGGCGGGGCCTCTGCAATCAACCTACCACCAGCTACTCTCATTGTTGATTGTTATTATTATTTTTCACTGTAATTTTTCTGAATGATCAAAGTAACCATAATATATGAGAGACTAGTATGATCATTGTTCTACATGAGATCCTGTCTTCTTCACTGACTCATATTCTACCTCCATCAATCATGTCTGTAGTTTAATATCCTACACTAGTTCTACACAAGACCAACATTATGATGAGGTATCTAATCTCCTACCTCCATCAAACCATGTCTGTAGTTTATTATCCTACACTAGTTCTACACAAGACCAACACAATGATGAGGTACTTAGGATGTCTCCCTATTCCCCTTATAGTGCACTACTGTTGACCAGAACCTAATGGGCCTTTGTCAAAAGTAGTACACTATAAAGGGAATATAGTGCCATTTGGGAAACATTTTCAGTTTCAGTCCACTCCTCTGGTCACCTGCAAACCCCCCTAACTCCCCCCTCCCCCCACACAGTTCTGAGAGGAGATAAAACAACCCCTTAATTTACATGAAGCTATAAATAAGGAGAGGAGGAGGGGAAGCAGGTGTGTCCTGGGGGAGAAAGAGAGCAACACATCACTGCCTGTAACTCAGTGTCAGAACTAGAACACGACCCTGGTGAGTGACTCTGATAACTAGAGATAGTAGATATGAAACCACCAGCTGGTCTTTGGGTGGGACTGAAACCAGTGGTCTACAGACAGCTGTTCCTGTTGTAAAGTACATGTAGATCTTTCCTCAGTCATTATTGGTGGTCCTACATCCTCCTCTGGTGGACTTTGACAGAACTGCAGAGTCTATTCTGATCACTGAGGCAGGATGGTGTGAATCCTAACTTCTAATTAAGGTGAATCTTTACTTAGTCATGCATTGATGCCAATGGGAGACTAAGTGAAAATGTGACTGGACTGCTAGTTAGGATTCTCCCCAATGTGAACAAGACCAGACTTAGAGTGAGGGTACCAACGAGGACAGATGTAAAGAACCAGATGAGGACACACAGAGAGAAAATGGAGCAGGACAAGGGTTCATGAGGACCAGAGGAAGGAGGGTCCCTAAACCTTGTAACGATTTTCTTCCGTTGAAGGAGAGGAGGACCAAAATGCAGCGTGGTTAGAGTTCAACATGTTTAATCAAGACCATACATGTGAACACTACAAAATACAAAACAACAAATGTGAAAAACAGAAACAGTCCTATCTGGAGCATAGACACAAAGACAGAAGACAACCACCCACAAAATACCCAAAGAACATGGCTGCCTAAATATGATTCCCAACCTTCCTCTAATTGAGAACCAATCTAGGCAACCATAGACTTATATAAACACCTAGACTAGGGACACCCCATAAACATACAAAACCCCATGGACCAGACAAAACACATAAATCGCCCATGTCACACCCTGACCTAACCAAAATAATAAAGAAAACAAAGAGAACTAAGGCCAGGGCGTGACACACCTTAGTTAGACAGATATAGTCTCTCTACTACTACACCCATCCACTAGTACTAGATGAAGGAGGGTACCTAAACCTTAGTTAGACAGATATAGTCTCTCTACTACTACACCCATCCACTAGTACTAGATGAAGGAGGGTCCCTAAACTTTAGTTAGACTGATATAGTCTCTCTACTACACCCATCCACTAGTACTAGATGAAGGAGGGTCCCTAAAACCTTAGTTAGACAGATATAGTCTCTCCACAACACCCATCCACTAAGACCAGAGGAAGGAGGGTTCCTAAACCTTAGTTAGACTTATTTAGTCTCAACGACATGACTACACTCCTCTCTGAGGAAGGAGGGTCCCTAAACCTTGATTAGACTGATATAGTCTCTCCACTACACCCATCCACTAAGACCAGAGGAAGCAGGGTCCCTAAACCTTAGTTAGACTGATTTAGTCTCAAAGACATCACTACACTCCTCTCTGAGGAAGGAGGGTCCCTAAACCTTAGTTAGACTGATTTAGTCTCAACTACATCACTACACTCCTCTCTGAACCAGACCAACACAGAACTGAGGAGAGATTTGTACTGACAACACAGATATTGTACACTAACTTTAAATAACGTTATCATTTGTGATTGATTTGAAACTGCGTGATGGATTTATTCTGGTAATTATTACAATGAAATACAACTATAATGAAATACAACTATAATGAAATACAACTATAATGAAATACAACTATAATGAAATACAACAGTTTGAGCCACAAGGTGGAAGCATATTATAATATTATAACTCTTCTCTTTCCCCCTGCTGGCAAAGATGTACGGAGAGAAAAGAGTCATGAGTCAAATGTTAACGTACATTATAGTAAGACGTAGGTTTATAACACTATTGAATATAAACTATGAATATTTTGAATTTATCATGCTAGGGTACTGTTGTTTAAATTCTTCATACAGTGAAAAGTACAAGCAAATATTGCCTAGGAAATAATCGAGTTTCCTTTTCAAATCAACTATTTTAAATAGATATGGAAGATTATTAAATAGGTACTTTCATAATGTTCTTATAATACAATCATATCACACTAATGAAAGGTTCTCAATAATGTGAAGTTTTAATATAAACTAAACTTGTGGTCCATCTCTGGTTATTCATTAACATTACAGTAAACCTGCCCTACATCCTGGATATCTAGATCAACTATTTCTGCATCTGGACTAAAGTCAGAGAGCAGGCTGCTCTATTTGAGCTCAGTTAAACTCCCCCTCATGTAGAGCTGCTAACACTGATGTTCATCAACATGCTCTAATACAAACACTTGTTCTTTAGAATGTTCTTTATTGAATATCCACAATACAGCAAAGCTTTAACTATTCCTCTATTATACATCTGCGAAACAACCCATTTCAAATATAACAAGTCTACTTATCATATAGCCTATGATATCAGTATGATTAGCTATTTATCTTTTATGGAACATAATGTAAATATGCAGGTTAAACATTTTAATGCGTTAACAATAACTTGAAAAGTGATGTAGAATATGAAATGGACATTACAATGGATCTCAGGCTATTCAGTGCTGCATTCAGACTTCTTGATGTCTTTCTCAGCGAACTTGGATCCCGCGGTGACTTTACACGAGAACACTTTGTCCTGGTTCCATTCTGACGTGTCAACGGTCAGACAGCTGCTGAGCTGGAACGTCTTGTCGGCTTGAGGCACCGGGCCACTCGTAGCGATGCCGCCGGTGACCGGATTCCCTCCCGCTGTCCAGCTGACATCGGCGTAGCCCATGGCCATCTGACTGGCCAGACACACCAGGGTGACTTTGCTGGACTTCAACTCTTCACTGGACGGAGGGAGGATGGTCAAGACAGGCGGAGGGAGGGTAGAGTCTGGACCAATGGAATGAGCATAATAAATATTACGCAAAATCATTTGATAAGTTAGTAGAATGAAACGGGGTTGTGTGATTATACTGTAGAATAAAAAATATAACGTTTTCTCAAAGGCTACAAACAATTAACATGTTGTGCTCATAAATTAAAAGGCACTAAAACCATGTAATTATATCGTTACATGTTACTCACAAATCTCTGTTTGTACCTGGTCTTAGTTTTAAACTTTCTAAGTAACTCTCCATATGTGACTTTTCAGAGGTGAAGCAGATTTCTGTACAAGTGGATAATGAGTTCAGATCTCTACGTTTAAACATAATCAAGTAGTCAGATGTGCTGAATGAGGGATACAATCAAACATACATCCTACTACTAGTCACCCAGGAAACAGAGTTACCAACTGTAATGTAGTAGCCTGCAATGTAATGAATCATGTAGCAACATTGTGTAACTACCATATACATGGTTTTATCATTATTTAATATAACGTGGGACCAATACCTTAAAGGTTGATACAACTTTATGTTGACTTCACATCCAAATCTACCTCTGAGTAAATAGATGATTATTGTATGAGACATTATAAAGGAGTATTGTTGTCAAGTGACAGCAGTAACCTACATGGTCAAATAGTCCATCATGTTTTTTAAGTTTAAATGTGAAATCAACAACTACAGATGTACTGTAGTCTATGAAGATGTCACATGGTGTTCATGACTCTTGATAATCAGTCCACAAAGTAGGTTATTTAGACTAAATAAATATGAAAGAAGAATATAATGTTCAATATGTAATTCTATTAACTATTACGTATTACAAAAAGCCTTGAAAACAAAACACATAAGGTTAAAATAAAGGGAACTCACCAGTGACAATGAGCTTGGTTCCTGGTCCGAATACCACAGTGATTCAGTTTGTTTACACAGCCGTACAATAACCTCCTCACTCTCTACTGAGAGGACAGTAACTGAAACATCCCATTCAGACAGAGCTTCACTCTCTCTACTGAGAGGACAGTAACTGAAACATCCCATTCAGACAGAGCTTCACTCTCTCTACTGAGAGGACAGGAACTGAACCATCCCATTCAGACAGAGCTTCACTCTCTCTACTGAGAGGACAGGAACTGAAACATCCCATTCAGACAGAGCTTCACTCTCTCTACTGAGAGGACAGGAACTGAAACATCCCATTCAGACAGAGCTTCACTCTCTCTACTGAGAGGACAGGAACTGAAACATCCCATTCAGACAGAGCTTCACTCTCTCTACTGAGAGGACAGGAACTGAAACATCCCATTCAGACAGAGCTTCACTCTCTCTACTGAGAGGACAGGAACTGAAACATCCCATTCAGACAGAGCCTCACTCTCTACTGAGAGGACAGGAACTGAAACATCCCATTCAGACAGAGCTTCACTCTCACTAATGAGAGGACAGCAACTGAAACATCCAATTCAGACAGAGCTTCACTCTCTCTACTGAGAGGACAGGAACTGAAACATCCCATTCAGACAGAGCTTCACTCTCACTACTGAGAGGACAGCAACTGAAACATCCCATTCAGACAGAGCTTCACTCTCTCTACTGAGAGGACAGGAACTGAAACATCCCATTCAGACAGAGCTTCACTCTCTCTACTGAGAGGACAGTAACTGAAACATCCCATTCAGACAGAGCTTCACTCTCTCTACTGAGAGGACAGTAACTGAAACATCCCATTCAGACAGAGCTTCACTCTCTCTACTGAGACGACAGGAACTGAAACATCCCATTCAGACAGAGCTTCACTCTCTCTACTGAGAGGACAGGAACTGAAACATCCCATTCAGACAGAGCTTCACTCTCTCTACTGAGAGGACAGCAACTGAAACATCCCATTATGACAGAGCTTCACTCTCTCTACTGAGAGGACAGTAACTGAAACATCCCATTATGACAGAGCTTCACTCTCTCTACTGAGAGGACAGGAACTGAACCATCCCATTCAGACAGAGCTTCACTCTCTCTACTGAGAGGACAGGAACTGAAACATCCCACTCAGATAGAGCTTCACTCTCTCTACTGAGAGGACAGGAACTGAAACATCCCAATCAGACAGAGCTTCACTCTCTCTACTGAGAGGACAGGAACTGAAACATCCCATTCAGACAGAGCTTCACTCTCACTACTGAGAGGACAGGAACTGAACCATCCCATTCAGACAGAGCTTCACTCTCACTACTGAGAGGACAGTAACTGAAACATCCCATTATGACAGAGCTTCACTCTCTCTACTGAGAGGACAGGAACTGAAACATCCCATTCAGACAGAGCTTCACTCTCACTACTGAGAGGACAGGAACTGAACCATCCCATTCAGACAGAGCTTCACTCTCTCTACTGAGAGGACAGGAACTGAAACGTCCCATTCAGACAGAGCTTCACTCTCACTACTGAGAGGACAGGAACTGAAACATCCCATTCAGACAGAGCTTCACTCTCTCTACTGAGAGGACAGGAACTGAAACATCCCATTCAGACAGAGCTTCACTCTCTCTACTGAGAGGACAGTAACTGAAACATCCCATTCAGACAGAGCTTCACTCTCTCTACTGGGAGGACAGGAACTGAAACATCCCATTCAAACAGAGTTTCACTCACTACTGAGAGGACAGGAACTGAAACATCCCATTCAGACAGAGCTTCACTCTCTCTACTGAGAAGACGGAACTGAAACATCCCATTCAGACAGAGCTTCACTCTCTACTGAGAGGACAGGAACTGAAACATCCCATTCAGACAGAGCTTCACTCTCTCTACTGAGAGGACAGGAACTGAAATATCCCATTCAGACAGAGCTTCACTCTCTACTGAGAGGACAGGAACTGAAACATCCCATTCAGACAGTGCTTCACTCTCACTACTGAGAGGACAGCAACTGAAACATCCCATTCAGACAGAGCTTCACTCTCTCTACTGAGAGGACAGGAACTGAAACATCCCATTCAGACAGAGCTTCACTCTCTCTACTGAGAGGACAGGAACTGAAACATCCCATTCAGACAGAGCTTCACTCTCTCTACTGAGAGGACAGGAACTGAAACATCCCATTATGACAGAGCTTCACTCTCTCTACTGAGAGGACAGGAACTGAACCATCCCATTCAGACAGAGCTTCACTCTCTCTACTGAGAGGATAGGAACTGAAACATCCCACTCAGATAGAGCTTCACTCTCTCTACTGAGAGGACAGGAACTGAAACATCCCAATCAGACAGAGCTTCAATCTCTCTACTGAGAGGACAGGAACTGAAACATCCCATTCAGACAGAGCTTCACTCTCACTACTGAGAGGACAGGAACTGAACCATCCCATTCAGACAGAGCTTCACTTTCACTACTGAGAGGACAGTAACTGAAACATCCCATTATGACAGAGCTTCACTCTCTCTACTGAGAGGACAGGAACTGAAACATCCCATTCAGACAGAGCTTCACTTTCACTACTGAGAGGACAGTAACTGAAACATCCCATTATGACAGAGCTTCACTCTCTCTACTGAGAGGACAGGAACTGAAACATCCCATTCAGACAGAGCTTCACTCTCTCTACTGAGAGGACAGGAACTGAAATATCCCATTCAGACAGAGCTTCACTCTCTACTGAGAGGACAGGAACTGAAACATCCCATTCAGACAGTGCTTCACTCTCACTACTGAGAGGACAGCAACTGAAACATCCCATTCAGACAGAGCTTCACTCTCTCTACTGAGAGGACAGGAACTGAAACATCCCATTCAGACAGAGCTTCACTCTCTCTACTGAGAGGACAGGAACTGAAACATCCCATTCAGACAGAGCTTCACTCTCTCTACTGAGAGGACAGGAACTGAAACATCCCATTATGACAGAGCTTCACTCTCTCTACTGAGAGGACAGGAACTGAACCATCCCATTCAGACAGAGCTTCACTCTCTCTACTGAGAGGATAGGAACTGAAACATCCCACTCAGATAGAGCTTCACTCTCTCTACTGAGAGGACAGGAACTGAAACATCCCAATCAGACAGAGCTTCACTCTCTCTACTGAGAGGACAGGAACTGAAACATCCCATTCAGACAGAGCTTCACTCTCACTACTGAGAGGACAGGAACTGAACCATCCCATTCAGACAGAGCTTCACTTTCACTACTGAGAGGACAGTAACTGAAACATCCCATTATGACAGAGCTTCACTCTCTCTACTGAGAGGACAGGAACTGAAACATCCCATTCAGACAGAGCTTCACTCTCACTACTGAGAGGACAGGAACTGAACCATCCCATTCAGACAGAGCTTCACTCTCTCTACTGAGAGGACAGGAACTGAAACATCCCATTCAGACAGAGCTTCACTCTCACTACTGAGAGGACAGGAACTGAAACATCCCATTCAGACAGAGCTTCACTCTCTCTACTGAGAGGACAGGAACTGAAACATCCCATTCAGACAGAGCTTCACTCTCTCTACTGAGAGGACAGGAACTGAAACATCCCATTCAGACAGATCTTCACTCTCACTACTGAGAGGACAGCAACTGAAACATCCCATTCAGACAGAGCTTCACTCTCTCTACTGAGAGGACAGGAACTGAAACATCCCATTATGACAGAGCTTCACTCTCTCTACTGAGAGGACAGGAACTGAACCATCCCATTCAGACAGAGCTTCACTCTCTCTACTGAGAGGACAGGAACTGAAACATCCCACTCAGATAGAGCTTCACTCTCTCTACTGAGAGGACAGGAACTGAAACATCCCAATCAGACAGAGCTTCACTCTCTCTACTGAGAGGACAGGAACTGAAACATCCCATTCAGACAGAGCTTCACTCTCACTACTGAGAGGACAGGAACTGAACCATCCCATTCAGACAGAGCTTCACTTTCACTACTGAGAGGACAGTAACTGAAACATCCCATTATGACAGAGCTTCACTCTCTCTACTGAGAGGACAGGAACTGAAACATCCCATTCAGACAGAGCTTCACTCTCACTACTGAGAGGACAGGAACTGAACCATCCCATTCAGACAGAGCTTCACTCTCTCTACTGAGAGGACAGGAACTGAAACATCCCATTCAGACAGAGCTTCACTCTCACTACTGAGAGGACAGGAACTGAAACATCCCATTCAGACAGAGCTTCACTCTCTCTACTGAGAGGACAGGAACTGAAACATCCCATTCAGACAGAGCTTCACTCTCTCTACTGAGAGGACAGTAACTGAAACATCCCATTCAGACAGAGCTTCACTCTCTCTACTGGGAGGACATGAACTGAAACACCCCATTCAAACAGAGTTTCACTCACTACTGAGAGGACAGGAACTGAAACATCCCATTCAGACAGAGCTTCACTCTCTCTACTGAGAAGACGGAACTGAAACATCCCATTCAGACAGAGCTTCACTCTCTACTGAGAGGACAGGAACTGAAACATCCCATTCAGACAGAGCTTCACTCTCTCTACTGAGAGGACAGGAACTGAAATATCCCATTCAGACAGAGCTTCACTCTCTACTGAGAGGACAGGAACTGAAACATCCCATTCAGACAGTGCTTCACTCTCACTACTGAGAGGACAGCAACTGAAACATCCCATTAGGACAGAGCTTCACTCTCTCTACTGAGAGGACAGGAACTGAAACATCCCATTCAGACAGAGCTTCACTCTCTCTACTGAGAGGACAGGATCTGAAACATCCCATTCAGACAGAGCTTCACTCTCTCTACTGGGAGGACAGGAACTGAAACATCCCATTCAGACAGAGCTTCACTCTCTCTACTGAGAGGACAGGAACTGAAACATCCCATTCAGACAGAGCTTCACTCTCACTACTGAGAGGACAGCAACTGAAACATCCCATTCAGACAGAGCTTCACTCTCTCTACTGAGAGGACAGGAACTGAAACATCCCATTCAGACAGAGCTTCACTCTCTCTACTGAGAGGACAGGAACTGAAACATCCCATTCAGACAGAGCTTCACTCTCTCTACTGAGAGGACAGGAACTGAAACATCCCATTCAGACAGAGCTTCACTCTCTCTACTGAGAGGACAGTAACTGAAACATCCCATTCAGACAGAGCTTCACTCTCTCTACTGAGAGGACAGGAACTGAAACATCCCATTCAGACAGAGCTTCACTCTCTCTACTGAGAGGACAGGAACTGAAACATCCCATTCAGACAGAGCTTCACTCTCTCTACTGAGAGGACAATAACTGAAACATCCCATTATGACAGAGCTTCACTCTCTCTACTGAGAGGACAGTAACTGAAACATCCCATTATGACAGAGCTTCACTCTCTCTACTGAGAGGACAGGAACTGAACCATCCCATTCAGACAGAGCTTCACTCTCACTACTGAGAGGACAGGAACTGAAACATCCCATTCAGACAGAGCTTCACTCTCTCTACTGGGAGGACAGGAACTGAAACATCCCATTCAGACAGAGTTTCACTCACTACTGAGAGGACAGGAACTGAAACATCCCATTCAGACAGAGCTTCACTCTCTCTACTGAGAAGACGGAACTGAAACATCCCATTCAGACAGAGCTTCACTCTCTACTGAGAGGACAGGAACTGAAACATCCCATTCAGCCAGAGCTTCACTCTCTCTACTGAGAAGACGGAACTGAAACATCCCATTCAGACAGAGCTTCACTCTCTACTGAGAGGACAGGAACTGAAACATCCCATTCAGACAGAGCTTCACTCTCTCTACTGAGAGGACAGGAACTGAAATATCCCATTCAGACAGAGCTTCACTCTCTACTGAGAGGACAGGAACTGAAACATCCCATTCAGACAGTGCTTCACTCTCACTACTGAGAGGACAGCAACTGAAACATCCCATTAGGACAGAGCTTCACTCTCTCTACTGAGAGGACAGGAACTGAAACATCCCATTCAGACAGAGCTTCACTCTCTCTACTGAGAGGACAGGATCTGAAACATCCCATTCAGACAGAGCTTCACTCTCTCTACTGGGAGGACAGGAACTGAAACATCCCATTCAGACAGAGCTTCACTCTCTCTACTGAGAGGACAGGAACTGAAACATCCCATTCAGACAGAGCTTCACTCTCACTACTGAGAGGACAGCAACTGAAACATCCCATTCAGACAGAGCTTCACTCTCTCTACTGAGAGGACAGGAACTGAAACATCCCATTCAGACAGAGCTTCACTCTCTCTACTGAGAGGACAGGAACTGAAACATCCCATTCAGACAGAGCTTCACTCTCTCTACTGAGAGGACAGGAACTGAAACATCCCATTCAGACAGAGCTTCACTCTCTCTACTGAGAGGACAGTAACTGAAACATCCCATTCAGACAGAGCTTCACTCTCTCTACTGAGAGGACAGGAACTGAAACATCCCATTCAGACAGAGCTTCACTCTCTCTACTGAGAGGACAGGAACTGAAACATCCCATTCAGACAGAGCTTCACTCTCTCTACTGAGAGGACAATAACTGAAACATCCCATTATGACAGAGCTTCACTCTCTCTACTGAGAGGACAGTAACTGAAACATCCCATTATGACAGAGCTTCACTCTCTCTACTGAGAGGACAGGAACTGAACCATCCCATTCAGACAGAGCTTCACTCTCACTACTGAGAGGACAGGAACTGAAACATCCCATTCAGACAGAGCTTCACTCTCTCTACTGGGAGGACAGGAACTGAAACATCCCATTCAGACAGAGTTTCACTCACTACTGAGAGGACAGGAACTGAAACATCCCATTCAGACAGAGCTTCACTCTCTCTACTGAGAAGACGGAACTGAAACATCCCATTCAGACAGAGCTTCACTCTCTACTGAGAGGACAGGAACTGAAACATCCCATTCAGCCAGAGCTTCACTCTCTCTACTGAGAGGACAGGAACTGAAATATCCCATTCAGACAGAGCTTCACTCTCTACTGAGAGGACAGGAACTGAAACATCCCATTCAGACAGAGCTTCACTCTCTCTACTGAGAGGACAGGAACTGAAACATCCCATTCAGACAGAGCTTCACTCTCTCTACTGAGAGGACAGGAACTGAAACATCCCATTCAGACAGAGCTTCACTCTCTCTACTGGGAGGACAGGAACTGAAACATCCCATTCAGACAGAGCTTCACTCTCTCTACTGAGAGGACAGGAACTGAAACATCCCATTCAGACAGAGCTTCACTCTCACTACTGAGAGGACAGCAACTGAAACATCCCATTCAGACAGAGCTTCACTCTCTCTACTGAGAGGACAGGAACTGAAACATCCCATTCAGACAGAGCTTCACTCTCTCTACTGAGAGGACAGTAACTGAAACATCCCATTCAGACAGAGCTTCACTCTCTCTACTGAGAGGACAGGAACTGAACCATCCCATTCAGACAGAGCTTCACTCTCTCTACTGAGAGGACAGGAACTGAAACATCCCATTCAGACAGAGCTCCACTCTCTCTACTGAGAGGACAGGAACTGAAACATCCCATTCAGACAGAGCTTCACTCTCTCTACTGAGAGGACAGGAACTGAAACATCCCATTATGACAGAGCTTCACTCTCTCTACTGAGAGGACAGTAACTGAAACATCCCATTATGACAGAGCTTCACTCTCTCTACTGAGAGGACAGGAACTGAACCATCCCATTCAGACAGAGCTTCACTCTCTCTACTGAGAGGACAGGAACTGAAACATCCCACTCAGATAGAGCTTCACTCTCTCTACTGAGAGGACAGGAACTGAAACATCCCAATCAGACAGAGCTTCACTCTCTCTACTGAGAGGACAGGAACTGAAACATCCCATTCAGACAGAGCTTCACTCTCACTACTGAGAGGACAGGAACTGAACCATCCCATTCAGACAGAGCTTCACTCTCACTACTGAGAGGACAGTAACTGAAACATCCCATTCAGACAGAGCTTCACTCTCTCTACTGAGAGGACAGGAACTGAAACATCCCATTCAGACAGAGCTTCACTCTCACTACTGAGAGGACAGGAACTGAACCATCCCATTCAGACAGAGCTTCACTCTCTCTACTGAGAGGACAGGAACTGAAACATCCCATTCAGACAGAGCTTCACTCTCACTACTGAGAGGACAGGAACTGAAACATCCCATTCAGACAGAGCTTCACTCTCTCTACTGAGAGGACAGGAACTGAAACATCCCATTCAGACAGAGCTTCACTCTCTCTACTGAGAGGACAGGAACTGAAACATCCCATTCAGACAGAGCTTCACTCTCACTACTGAGAGGACATGAACTGAACCATCCCATTCAGACAGAGCTTCACTCTCTCTACTGAGAGGACAGGAACTGAAATATCCCATTCAGACAGAGCTTCACTCTCACTACTGAGAGGACAGGAACTTAAACATCCCATTCAGACAGAGCTTCACTCTCTCTACTGAGAGGACAGGAACTGAAAGATCCCATTCAGACAGAGCTTTACTCTCTCTACTGAGAGGACAGGAACTGAAACATCCCATTCAGACAGAGCTTCACTCTCACTACTGAGAGGACAGAAACTGAAACATCCCATTCAGACAGAGCTTCACTCTCTCTACTGAGAGGACAGGAACTGAAACATCCCATTCAGACAGAGCTTCACTCTCATTACTGAGAGGACAGGAACTGAAACATCCCATTCAGACAGAGCTTCACTCTCTCTACAAACATCTCAGGCTTTTCTAGAGTTTCTCTCTATGAAGTAACAGTATACATAATAGCATCATATTCTGCTGTTGGTGTCTGGTCCTTATGAAGTTAAAGCACTATCCATACGATGCAGTGTTGACTTGATGATGATGTTGATGATGATGGTGATGATGATGTTCAGACAATGTCTTCGAATTATCCTTTATCTCATTGTAATCAAAAATCACTGATTCACTTGAACTGACACGTCTGATTAAAGGCTTGTCCCTCTCAGTCAAAAAGCAGAAGTGTTGCAGTCAGAGGTTTTTGTCATTGTGTAAATCACTGTGATACGAACTCTTCAGCAGAATCATCATGTGTCTGACAGTAATACACTGCTGAGTCTCCTGCCTCTACCTGTTTAATGATGAACTGATAATCTAAGTCTGAGGTGGATTTATAGTTGAACCGACTAGAGGAGAAACCTGGCCCATAATATTCAGAAGAACTGTCATCGTGGGTAAAGCTCAGAACATACTGAGGAACCCCACCAGGAACCTGTTTATACCAATGGACATAGTTTCCATCAAATCTGCCAATGTTACAGTCCATAGTGACCTCCTCTCCTGTGGTTTTGGTCTGGACAGACGGCTTCTGGGTCAACACAATGACACCATGAACACCTGTTGACACATCACACTCACCATGAGGCATGTATATGTAACTATATATAAGGTATGATTCAAAAGTAAAAATATCAACGTTAATGGAAACTTACATGTTAGAGCAGTGATGAGAGTGCAGAGTGTCCCCAGCATGTTGTCAGTGTGTGGTGTGAACGGCCCTTACTGTCCAGCTGAGAGAGGAGCAGGGTTGGAGTGTGAGGAGGGGAGAGGCTGCAGGACCCACCTATAAGGAGACAGACAGGGAGGATCAGGGGGAGGGGCCTCTATATCTCAGCCTATCAGCTTCTGAGAACACGGTTTTCTGAATAATTTAAATTACTTTAACTATTAAACTATCAAAAATATCAATGTTTTAAATTGGACCAACAAAAACTAAATGGGATCATTTTGGTTACACTGAAATATCAGTTTTAGTTTCATGTGAGCTGTGTTAGAATCAGCATGTCATAATATAGATAATAACATTATAATAATGTAATCTGGACCTGATGGTGGGGTTCTGAACTAACAGTACATCACTAAATGCCTGTTGATGTAATATGTCTCTACTGTAAACCAGGGGACTGACTATCATGGAGGTTATCTGATACATGGAGTCTTCTGTTAGGACTGAACCTTCTGGAATATCACTTTATCATTCATGCTTTGTGACAACTAGGTGTAATTGTTAATGACAACAATATACTAAATGTGTGAAGGGTTTTGTGTAAAACACAAGCATGGAATGTTATCCTACTGCAGACACACTGGTTCAGGATGACTTGACATTCAGTTAGTGTCTATATTCAGAACATCTGAAAGTAGAAGTGAGTGTTTTGGTGAGGAGGTTTTTGTCATGGTGTATATCACTGTGATACTTGCGCATAAGGATAGTCATTCTGAGTCTGACAGTAATACACTGCTGAGTCTGTCTCCTCCACATTACTGATTATAAACTGATAATCCTTATCAGACGTGGCTTTAGATGTGAAACGATCAGAGGAGAAACCAGATCCATATTGATCAGGAGGGGAAGAGGTAAAGCTACTCCAAATATGGTAAAACCTTAACACATACTGAGGAGCTCCTACTGGAACCTGTTTATACCAGTTTACAACATTGCCCTCCCCTTTGGTAATGTCACAGTGAAAAGTGGCGGTCCCCTTTGTACTGACAGTCAGTACTGAAGGTGTCTGTGTCACTGCTTTCTGGCAACTGACATCTGTGGGAATGAAACACACCATTTATTAAGACAATTAATCATACACGAATGTAAAACTTCATTGGCATTGTTTTTGGATTCAGATTGAACAAACAGTAAATTCCTTACATGTTAGAGCAGTGATGAGAGTGCAGAGTGTCCCCAGCATGTTGTCAGTGTGTGGTGTGAACTGCCCTTACTGTCCAGCTGAGAGATGAGCAGGGTTGGAGTGTGAGGAGAGGAGAGGCTGCAGGACCCACCTATAAGGAGACAGACAGGGAGGATCAGGGGGAGGGGCCTCTATAGTTAACCTATCACCAAGCCAAAGAGGACTAGAGGGAGGGGCCTCTACAGTTAACCAATCACCAGCTGCTCTCATTTCTCGATATGAGATCCTGTCTTCATCCCTGACTCATATTCTACCTCCATCAAATCATAACTGGAGTTTAATATCCTATACTAGTTCTACACAGGACCAACAAAATTATGAGGTATCTGGACTGACTGGCGCCAAATTGTGCCTGCTTTAATGTAGGTATATCTTGAGTCATTATTGGTGGTACTTTGTCCTTCTCAGGTGGACGTTGACAGAACTGCATCCTCTATTCTGATCACTGATGCAGAATGTGAAACACCGTAGCATATCGCAGCGCTACACTGAGTGTACAAAACATTAAGAACACCTTCCTAATATTGAGTTGAATCTTACAAGGTCATAGTTTAATGCTGAAAGACTAAGTGAAGGTCAGACCTATACAGTAGATATTACTGCTGAAATGATACTGAGTCCAACATGTAATGTTAATACTAGAGAACAGTTTAAACCATGTAATAATGACAGCTCTAACTCTCTCAACATTTGCCTGTCATTCCTGCATCCTAAGGTAAAATAGAGGTCAGCGTTCTAGTCTGAAATACTTCTCTCTCTCTCCGCCTAGCATTCTGGGTCGTTCCACCAATTCGGTGCCTATTGAAAAGTGTAACTTGGTAAAGCATTTCATCGATTTTGTCACAAATAGCACATATTCACCTTCATAAACAACGTGTTTTACCATCTCAAGAGGTTAAATAAAAATGGACTAGAACAAATGCCTGGTAAGTGCCAAATAAAGTAACAGGGTTGATGATTTCTTCTTAAATAAGCCATGAATCCCCTTGTGAGAGCTGAGAGTGGAAGCTTGTTGTGTGCAAAAGGGAGTAGGAATTGAATGCAAACTTCAAAATGTTGTATTTATTGTAAAAACATTTATATCTTATCTATCTACATTATACTCAATCTGCTCAGCTTTCCACCACAACATTTCCAAGAAGAGTAGAACCAGCTCACCTGCTTTTGCAATATGATTTGACTATTAGATGTTTAATGCTTCTTTTGAAAAATCGATTTAAAAAGGAATAGTTTCCCCATATTAATTAAAGGTAGACTCAACAAAATGATGTTGCCACGAGCTGCACCGGAGATATTGAGATGGGCGAGATGCAACACTTCACTCTCACACAGTAACACACAGTATCTGTGCATGTGCACGGGTACTCTTCACACTGTGTACAGCGTGGTGGCCAGGCCATCAAAACAGCGGAGAGGTTGAGCTTCGCGCTTCAACGTTCTTAGAGGTTGTGCCATTAAAGTGTTAAAATCTCAGAGGAACATGTCAAAGTGCTGCATTTTGGCAGTGTAGCACGTCTTTATTCCGATAAAAAATCTGATTACATTTTCCATGTGGTCTATATTAAAGGGCACTTCATTTAATATAACAGGCTTTTAAAATTCAATATTGGTGCACAATTTCACCTTAAAATATCAAAGGAAACTCTTTGTGGAACGACTCATCTTTTCCTTTCTGTCTCTGCTTCTTGTCTCCAAGGATCCCTCTTTCCACTCCACATCCCTCCGTCCTCCATCCCCTCTGCAACTTCACTCCATCTTATCTTTACACCACTGGGCTGAGAGGCCATCAGCTCATTATCTTTACACCACTGGGTTGGGAGGCCATCAGCTCATTATCTTTACACCACTGGGCTGGGAGGCCATCAGCTCATTATCTTTACACCACTGGGCTGGGAGGCCATCAGCTCATTATCTTTACACCACTGGGCTGGGAGGCCATCAGCTCATTATCTTTACACCACTGGGCTGGGAGGCCATCAGCTCATTATCTTTACACCACTGGGCTGGGAGGCCATCAGCTCATTATCTTTACACCACTGGGCTGGGAGGCCATCAGCTCATTATCTTTACACCACTGGGCTGGGAGGCCATCAGCTCATTATCTTTACACCACTGGGCTGGGAGGCCATCAGCTCATTATCTTTACACCACTGGGCTGGGAGGCCATCAGCTCATTATCTTTACACCACTGGGCTGGGAGGCCATCAGCTCATTATCTTTACACCACTGGGTTGGGAGGCCATCAGCTCATTGTCTTTACACCACTGGGTTGGGAGGCCATCAGCTCATTATCTTTACACACTGGGTTGGGAGGCCATCAGCTCATTATCTTTACACCACTGGGTTGGGAGGCCATCAGCTCATTATCTTTACACCACTGGGCTGGGAGGCCATCAGCTCATTATCTTTACACCACTGGGTTGGGAGGCCATCAGCTCATTATCTTTACACCACTGGGTTGGGAGGCCATCAGCTCATTGTCTTTACACCACTGGGTTGGGAGGCTATCAGCTCATTATCTTTACACCACTGGGTTGGGAGGCCATCAGCTCATTATCTTTACACCACTGGGTTGGGAGGCCATCAGCTCATTGTCTTTACACCACTGGGTTGGGAGGCCATCAGCTCATTATCTTTACACCACTGGGCTGGGAGGCCATCAGCTCATTATCTTTACACCACTGGGCTGGGAGGCCATCAGCTCATTATCTTTACACCACAGGGCTGGGAGGCCATCAGCTCATTATCTTTACACCACTGGGCTGGGAGGCCATCAGCTCATTATCTTTACACCACTGGGCTGGGAGGCCATCAGCTCATTATCTTTACACCACTGGGCTGGGAGGCAGGGGTGGGAGGCAGGCGTGGGAGGCAGGGGTGGGAGGCAGGGGTGGGAGGCAGGGGTGGGAGGCAGGGGTGGACATTCTGGACGCTTTTCTGCATGTTGGTCACTGGCCTTATGGTGTGTGAAGTCAATGCTGTTTATCCGCTTTGGCTCAAGGTTCCTCTGAGTCCCTGTATTCCATTGTCCCTGCTCATCTGTGCAGGCTATGCCAGTTAGCCCACTAGACACCGCATTCTGCACCTGTGATAGAATGTTTGTTACAAAAAGACATTCAGAGAAAATCCCATTATTAACAATTGTGTGACTGAGGACTATGTGATCAACTTCATCAAAACACATGCAAGTTTCATCATAAACTTACCTTGCTATTGTTCCCAATGAGATGAGGCCACTTATACTTACCATACTTTAGGCATTACCCCCAACCACAATGATATTTTACAAACCTTATTCACCCAGAAAAAACAATAACACTAAAGACTAATAACACTCAATTTGATTCTGACATGTTTAAATAAATGTTTCCCCTACTCACCTGGACTCCATAAACCTGCCTTCCCCAACATGAGATTGGACAGGATACTTACTGATTCCCCACATTAACACGGCAGTTCTGTTGATCCACAAATACACGTTACAATAATAATAAATCATGACATTCTCAATTCAGCTTTCATCCAACAAAACGTTGGGTCTAACTGCTATGTTAAGCCTGACTCTTTTATCATTCTGTGTCTAGATAAGGCAGTATTGCGCACTTTCATTTATAAAAGGAACAACAAAAATAGGCTATAAGCATCAATTACAAGAGCAAGGAACGCTGAGAATGATCATAGATATCATCTGAGAACTCTGTCATAAAGTTAGCCTATGGATTATAGTAACTGTCACCACAACACATGTAGGCTGAAATGCAAGTGACTTATTTACCTGCCTTCCACAAAATGGAGGCTGCATGACTTTCCAAGGCCAGCGATGCAAGGACATCCAGCCGTCTCTACTGATCCGTTGTTGGATACAAGTTCCCAAGCAGGGTGGTAGGAGCTGATTGATTGGCTGGGCTGAACATCGGCCTTCAAAAATTACCAATCCTTTTCCCTCCTCCTGGTGAAGAAGAACTCGGCCCACCTTACCACTGTGGAGGTACTGATAGGCCTTTTTCATAGTGGAACCATCCGCTCCCAAGGAGAGCACCAAGTAATTAAAATTGTCCCCATACGTCATTTCATCCACCAAATTGTTAATCATGGATGGCTGGGGTACGGTGATACCATCCGACCCCCGAAGAGCCATTTGTGTGTGTTCCCAAATGTGAGCCATGTTTGGTTTTTGTTTATTTGTTAAAATGTGTTAATGATGCACATTTTTTAATTATTAGCTAGCCACCGCTCTGAGGTCATTCACTAGCATTGAAGGTAGTTGTAAAACAGAAACACAAACACAATCGCGTTCGAATGGAACTGGGTCAAGTGGGAGGGGCTACATAAGGCGAATAACTTCCTTAATTTTGCCGGACCCCAGGAAGAGCTAATGGGGATCCATAATAAATACAAATACCTGAAATACAAATCCATGAGTTAAAGTACTATCCATATGATTCAGTCTGAGTTAAAGTACTATCCATATGATTCAGTCTGAGTTAAAGTACTATCCATATGATTCAGTCTGAGTTAAAGTACTATCCATATGATTCAGTCTGAGTTAAAGTACTATCCATATGATTCAGTCTGAGTTAAAGTACTATCCATATGATTCAGTCTGAGTTAAAGTACTATCCATATGATTCAGTCTTGATATGATGATGATGTTGGTTGTGATGATGATAGTTGTGATGATGATGGTGGTGATGATGATGATGGTGATGATGATGATGGTGATGATGATGGTTGTGATGATGATGGTTGTGGTGATGATGGTGATGATGGTGGTGGTGATGATGATGGTTGTGATGATGATGGTGGTGATGATGATGATGATGATGATGATGATGATGATGATGATGATGATGATGATGATGATGATCACAACAAGAAAGCCAACATTCATTTCCTTTCAGACGATGTCTTCTTATAATCTTGTTGACATGCAGGGATGGGTGGTTCCTCCATTACCAGATCTCCCATTGTGACATGTATGTATTGTTGTAAAAATCACTGACCAATTTCAACTGCTGTTTCTTAGAGTTCACCCCTCTGCCACGCATAAAGCAGAAGTGAGTGTATTTGGGAAGGAGGTTTTTGTCATGGTGTATATCACTGTGATACTTGCGCAAAAGGAGAGTCATTCTGAGTCTGACAGTAATACACTGCTGAGTCTGTCTCCTCCACATTACTGATTATAAACTGATAATCCTTATCAGACGTGGCTTTAGATGTGAAACGATCAGAGGAGAAACCAGAACCATATTCATCAGGGGAGGCGTCAGTACGGTGAAACCTTAACACATACTGAGGAGCTCCTCCTGGAACCTGTTTATACCAGATTACATAATTGCCTTCATCTTTGGTGATGTCACAGTGAAAAGTAGCAGTCCCCTTTGTACTGACAGTCAGTACTGAAGGTGTCTGTGTCACTTCTTTCTGGCAACTGACATCTGTGGGAATGAAACACACCATTTATTAAGACAATTAATCATACATAAATGTAAAACTTAATTGGCATTGTTTTTGGATTCAGATTGAACAAACAGTAAATTCCTTACATGTTAGAGCAGTGATGAGAGTGCAGAGTGTCCCCAGCATGTTGTCAGTGTGAGGTGTGAACGGCCCTTACTGTCCAGCTGAGTGATGAGCAGGGTTGGAGTGTGAGGAGAGGAGAGGCTGCAGGACCCACCTATAAGGAGACAGACATGGAGGACCAGAGGGAGCGGCCTCTACAGTTAACCTATCACCAAGCCAGGGAGGACCAGAGGGAGGGGCCTCTACAGTTAACCAATCACCAAGCCAGGAAGGACCAGGGGGAGGGGCCTCTACAGTTAACCAATCACTATCTACTCTCAAAAGTACTCTATCTGGGTCTTCACAAGACCAACAGACAGATTTCTAAATAATAACTGGATGTATCCTATATTTTCATAACTGTGACACACATTTCAATTAGAGTCACTATTAAACTATTTTTAAAAAATGGAAATATTTAAGAGAAGACTATTTCATAAAGATATTGGATTTGTTTTGTTGCATTGTAAATATCAGTATTCTGTTTCTTCTCATTTATGTTAGTTAGTTAATATCAGCATGTCATAATATAGATTTTAACATTATAATAATATAATCTGGACCTGATGGTGGGGTTCTGAACTAACAGTACATCACTAAATGCCTGTTGATGTAATATGTCTCTACTGTAAACCAGGGGACTGACTATCATGGAGGTTATCTGATACATGGAGTCTTCTGTTAGGACTGAACCTTCTGGAATATCACTTTATCATTCATGCTTTGTGACAACTAGGTGTAATTGTTAATGACAACATTCTACTAAATGTGTGAAGGGTTTTGTGTTAAACACAAGCATGGAATGTTCTCCTCCTGCAGACACACTGGTTCAGGATGACTTGACATTCAGTTAGTGTCTATATTCAGAACATCTGAAAGCAGAAGTGAGTGTGTTTGGTGAGGAGGTTTTTGTCATGGTGTATATCACTGTGATACGTTCTCTTTAACAGAGTTGTCCCATGTATTACAGTAATACACTGCTGAGTCTGTCTCCTCCACAGTGTTAATAATCAAACGATAATCTGATTCAGACTGATGATCAGATGTGAATTTAGGAGAGGAGAAACCAGAGCCATATTTTACAGAGCTCCAACCAGTGTGGTACCACCTTAACACGTACTGTGGGACTCCTCCTGGAACCTGTTAATACCAACGAGTATTATCCTGAACTGTCCCCAGGTTACAGTCCATAGTGGCCGTCTCTCCTTTCCTCACTGTCACAACAGGAGGCTTCTGTGTCACCACAGTCACACCACAGACACCTGGGAAATAAGAAGATGACATGTAGTAAAGAGAAACATACAGACTCATTATTAATAAACCAGGAAGTAAAACCTCCAGGAAGTCAGACTCCTTACATGTTAGAGCAGTGATGAGAGTGCAGAGTGTCCCCAGCATGTTGTCAGTGTGTGGTGTGAACGGCCCTTACTGTCCAGCTGAGAGATGAGCAGGGTTGGAGTGTGAGGACAGGAGAGGCTGCAGGACCCACCTATAAGGAGACAGACATGGAGGACCAGAGGGAGGGGCCTCTAGAGTTAACCAATCACCAAGCCAGGGAGGACCAGAGGGAGGGGCCTCTACAGTTAACCAATCACCAAGCCAGGGAGGACCAGAGGGAGGGGCCTCTACAGTTAACCAATCACCAAGCCAGGGAGGACCAGAGGGAGGGGCCTCTACAGTTAACCAATCACCAAGCCAGGGAGGACCAGAGGGAGGGGCCTCTACAGTTAACCAATCACTATCTACTCTCAAACGTACTGTATCTGGGTCTTCACAAGACCAACAGACAGATTTATAAATAATAACTGAATGTATCCTATATTTTCATAACTGTGACATACATTTCAATTAGAGTCACTATTAAACTATAAAAAATAGAAATATTTAAGAGAAGACTATTTCATAAACATATTGGATTTGTTTTGTTGCATTGTAAAGATCAGTATTCTGTTTCTTCTCATTTATGTTAGTTAATTTATATCAGCATGTCATAATATAGATAATAACATTATAGTAATATAATCTAGACCTGATGGTGGGGTTCTGAACTAACAGTACATCACTAAATGCCTGTTGATGTAATATGTCTCTACTGTAAACCAGGGGACTGACTATCATGGAGGTTATCTGATACATGGAGTCTTCTGTTAGGACTGAACCTTCTGGAATATCACTTTATCATTCATGCTTTGTGACAACTAGGTGTAATTGTTAATGACAACATTCTAGTAAATGTGTGAAGGGTTTTGTGTAAAACACAAGCATGGAATGTTCTCCTCCTGCAGACACACTGGTTCAGGATGACTTGACATTCAGTTAGTGTCTATATTCAGAACATCTGAAAGCAGAAGTGAGTGTGTTTGGGGAGGAGGTTTTTGTCATGGTGTATATCACTGTGATATGTGCACTTTATCAGAGTCGTCCCATGTCTGACAGTAATACACTGCTGAGTCTGTCTCTTCCACATTACTGATTGTAAACTGATAATCCTTATCAGACGTGGCTTTAGATGTGAAACGATCAGAGGAGAAACCAGATCCATATTCATCAGGGGAGGAGTGAGTATGGTGAAACCTTAACACATACTGAGGAGCACCTCCTGGAACCTGTTTATACCAGATTACATAATTGCCTTCATCTTTGGTGATGTCACAGTGAAAAGTAGCAGTCCCCTTTGTACTGACAGTCAGTACTGAAGGTGTCTGTGTCACTGCTTTCTGGCAACTGACATCTGTGGGAATGAAACACAATTTAAGACATTTAATCAAACATGAATTAACAACTTCTAATGGCTTTTTTTGATTCATGTTGAACATACAGTAAATTCCTTACATGTTAGAGCAGTGATGAGAGTGCAGAGTGTCCCCAGCATGTTGTCAGTGTGTGTTGTGAACGGCCCTTACTGTCCAGCTGAGAGAGGAGCAGGGTTGGAGTGTGAGGAGAGGAGAGGCTGCAGGACCCACCTATAAGGAGAGAGACAGGGAGGATCAGGGGGAGGGGCCTCTATAGTTAACCAATCACCAAGCCATGGATAACTAGACCAGCTACTCTCATTGTTGATTGTTATTATTATTTTTCACTGTAATTTTTCTGAATGATCAAAGTAACCAGAATATATGAGAGACTAGTATGATCATTGTTCTACATGAGATCCTGTCTTCTTCACTGACTCATATTCTACCTCCATCAAGCATATCTGTAGTTTAATATCCTATACTAGTTCTGCACAGGACCAACATAATGATGAGGTATCTAATCTCCTACCTCCATCAAACCATGTCTGTAGTTTATTATCCTATACTAGTTCTACACAAGACCAACACAATGATGAGGTATCTAATCTCCTACCTCCATCAAACCATGAATGGAGTTTATTATCCTACACTAGTTCTGCACAGGACCAACACAATGATGAGGTATCTAATCTCCTACCTCAATCAAACCATGTCTGTAGTTTATTATCCTATTCTAGTTCTACACAAGACCAACACAATGATGAGGTACTTAGGATGTCTCCCTATTCCCCTTATAGTGCACTACTGTTGACCAGAACCTAATGGGCCTTTGTCAAAAGTAGTGCACTATAAAGGGAATATAGTGCCATTTGGGAAACATTTTCAGTTTCAGTCCACTCCTCTGGTCACCTGCAGACCTCCCCACCACCCCCTCCCCTCACACAGTTCTGAGAGGAGATAAAACAACCCCTTCATTTACATGAAGCTATAAATAAGGAGAGGAAGAGGGGAAGCAGGTGTGTTCTGGGGGAGAAAGGGAGCAACACATCACTGTCTGTAACTCAGTGTCAGAACTAGAACACGTCCCTGGTGAGTGACTCTGATAACTAGAGATAGTAGATATGAAACCACCAGCTGGTCTTTGGGTGGGACTGAAACCAGTGGTCTACAGACAGCTGTTCCTGTTGTAAAGTACATGTAGATCTTTCCTCATTATTGGTGGTCCTACATCCTCCTCTGGTGTACGTTGACAGAACTGCATAGTCTATTCTGATCACTGAGGCAGGATGGTGTGAATCCTAACTTCTAATTAAGGTGAATCTTTACTTAGTCATGCATTGATACCAATGATGCCAATGGGAGACTAAGTGAAAATGTGACTGAACTGCTAGTTAGGATTCTCCCCAATGTGAACAAGACCAGACTTAGAGTGAGGGCACCAACGAGAACAGATGTGAAGAACAAGATGAGGACACAGAGAGAGAAAATGGAACAGGACAAGGGTTCATGAGGACCAGAGGAAGGAGGGTCCCTAAACCTTAGTTAGACTGATATAGTCTCTCTACTACTACACCCATCCACTAGTACTAGAGGAAGGAGGGTCCCTAAACCTTAATTAGACTGATTTAGTCTCAACTACATCACTACACTCCTCTCTGAACCAGACCAACACAGAACTGAGGAGAGATTTGTACTGACAACACAGATATTGTACACTAACTTTAAATAACGTTATCATTTGTGATTGATTTGAAACTGCGTGATGGATTTATTCTGGAAATTATTACAATGAAATACAACTATAATGGAATACAACAGTTTGAGCCACAAGGTGGAAGCATATTATAATATTTTAACTCTTCTCTTTCCCCCTGCTGGCAAAGATGTACGGAGAGAAAAGAGTCATGAGTCAAATGTTATTGTACATTATAGTAAGACGTAGGTTTATAACACTATTGAATATAAACTATGAATATATTGAATTTATCATGCTGCTGTACTGTTGTTTAAATTCTTCATACAGTGAAAAGTACAAGCAAATATTGCCTAGGAAATAATCGAGTTTCCTTTTCAAATCAACTATTTTAAATAGATATGGAAGATTATTAAATAGGTACTTTCAGACTGTTCTTATAATACAATCATATCACACTAATTAAAGGTTCTCAATAATGTGAAGTTTTAATATAAACTAAACTTGTGGTCCATCTCTGGTTATTCATTAACATTACAGTAAATCTGCCCTACATCTTGGATATCTAGATCAACTATTTCTGGATCTGGACTAAAGTCAGAGAGCAGGCTGCTCTATTTGAGATCAGTTAAACTCCCCCTCATGTAGAGCTGCTAACACTGATGTTCATCAACATGCTCCAATACAAACACTTGTTCTTTAGAATGTTCTTTATTGAATATCCACAATACAGCAAAGCTCTAACTATTCCTCTATTATACATCTGCTAAACAACCCATTTCAAATATAACAAGTCTACTTATCATATAGCCTATGATATCAGTATGATTAGCTATTTATCTTTTATGGAACATAATGTAAATATGCAGGTGAAACTTGTAATGAATTAACAATAACTTGAAAAGTGATGTAGAAAATCAAATAGACATTACAATGGTTCTCAGGCTATTCAGTGCTGCATTCAGACTTCTTGATGTCTTTCTCAGCGAACTTGGATCCCGCGGTGACTTTACACGAGAACACTTTGTCCTGGTTCCATTCTGACGTGTCAACGGTCAGACAGCTGCTGAGTTGAAACGTCTTGTCGGCTTGCGGCACCGGGCCACTCGTAGCGATGCCGCCGGTGACCGGATTCCCTCCCGCTGTCCAGCTGACATCGGCGTAGCCCATGGTCATCTGACTGGCCAGACACACCAGGGTGACTTTGCTGGACTTCAACTCTTCACTGGACGGAGGGAGGATGGTCAAGACAGGCGGAGGGAGGGTAGAGTCTGGAACCAATGGAATGAGCATAATAAATATTACGCAAAATCATTTGATAAGTTAGTAGAATGAAACGGGGTTGTGTGATTATACTGTAGAATAAAAAATATAACGTTTTCTCAAAGGCTACAAACAATTAACATGTTGGGCTCATAAATTAAAAGGCACTAAAACCATGTAATTATATCGTTACATGTTACTCACAAATCTCTGTTTGTACCTGGTCTTAGTTTTAAACTTCCTAAGTAACTCTCCATATGTGACTTTTCAGAGGTGAAGCAGATTTCTGTACATGTGGATAATGAGTTCAGATCTCTAAGTTTAAACATAATCAAGTAGTCAGATGTGCTGAATGAGGGATACAATCAAACATATATCCTACTACTAGTCGCCCAGGAAACAGAGTTACCAACTGTAATGTAGTAGCCTGCAATGTAATGAATCATGTAGCAACATTGTGTGTAACTACCATATACATGGTTTTAGCATTATTTAATATAACGTGGGACCAATGCCTGAAAGGTTGATACAACTTTATGTAGCATTCACATTCAAATCTACCTCCGAGTAAATAGATGATTATTGTATGAGACATTATAAAGGAGTATTGTTGTCAAGTGACAGCAGTAACCTACATGGTCAAATAGTCCATCATGTTTTTTAAGTTTAAATGTGAAATCAACAACTACTGATATACTGTAGGTTATGAAGATGTCACATGGTGTCCATGACTCTTGATAATCAGTCCACAAAGTAGGTTATTTACACTAAATAAATATGAAAGAAGAATATAATGTTCAATATGTAACTCTATTAACTATTACGTATTACAAAAAGCCTTGAATACAAAAATATCAGGTTAAATAAAGGGAACTCACCAGTAACAATGAGCTTGGTTCCTGGTCCGAATACCACAGTGATTCAGTTTGTTTACACAGCCGTACAATAACCTCCTCTCTCTCTACTGAGAGGACAGGGACTGAACCATCACATTCAGACAGAGCTTCACTCTCTCTACTGAGAGGACAGGAACTGAAACATCCCATTCAGACAGAGCTTCACTCTCTCTACTGAGAAGACAGGAACTGAAACATCCCATTCAGACAGAGCTTCACTCTCTCTACTGAGAGGACAGGAACTGAAACATTCCATTCAGACAGAGCTTCACTCGCTCTACTGAGAGGACAGGAACTGAAACATCCCATTCAGACAGAGCTTCACTCTCTCTACTGAGAGGACAGGAACTGAAACATCCCATTCAGACAGAGCTTCACTCTCTCTACTGAGAGGACAGGAACTGAAACATCCCATTCAGACAGAGCTTCACTCTCACCACTGAGAGGACAGGAACTGAAACATCCCTTTCAGACAGAGCTTCACTCTCTCTACTGAGAGGACAGGAACTGAAACATCCCTTTCAGACAGAGCTTCACTCTCTCTACTGAGAGGACAGGAACTGAACCATCCCATTCAGACAGAGCTTCACTCTCTCTACTGAGAGGACAGGAACTGAAACATCCCATTCAGACAGAGCTTCACTCTCTCTACTGAGAAGACAGGAACTGAAACATCCCATTCAGACAGAGCTTCACTCTCTCTACTGAGAGGACAGGAACTGAAACATTCCATTCAGACAGAGCTTCACTCGCTCTACTGAGAGGACAGGAACTGAAACATCCCATTCAGACAGAGCTTCACTCTCTCTACTGAGAGGACAGGAACTGAAACATCCCATTCAGACAGAGCTTCACTCTCTCTACTGAGAGGACAGGAACTGAAACATCCCATTCAGACAGAGCTTCACTCTCACCACTGAGAGGACAGGAACTGAAACATCCCTTTCAGACAGAGCTTCACTCTCTCTACTGAGAGGACAGGAACTGAAACATCCCTTTCAGACAGAGCTTCACTCTCTCTACTGAGAGGACAGGAACTGAACCATCCCATTCAGACAGAGATTCACTCTCTCTACTGAGAGGACAGTAACTGAAACATCCCTTTCAGACAGAGCTTCACTCTCTCTACTGAGAGGACAGGAACTGAAACATCCCATTCAGACAGAGCTTCACTCTCACTACTGAGAGGACAGGAACTGAAACATCCCATTCAGACAGAGCTTCACTCTCTCTACTGAGAGGACAGTAACTGAAACATCCCTTTCAGACAGAGCTTCACTTCACTGTCTCTACAAACATCTCAGGCTTTTCTAGAGTTTCTCTCTATGAAGTAACAGTATACATAATAGCATCATATTCTGCTGTTGGTGTCTGGTCCTTATGAAGTTAAAGCACTATCCATACGATGCAGTGTTGACTTGATGATGATGTTGATCATGATGGTGATGATGATGTTCAGACAATGTCTTCGAATTATCCTTTATCTCATTGTAATCAAAAATCACTGATTCACTTGAACTGACACGTCTGATTAAAGGCTTGTCCCTCTCAGTCAAAAAGCAGAAGTGTTGCAGTCAGAGGTTTTTGTCATTGTGTAAATCACTGTGATACGAACTCTTCAGCAGAATCATCATGTGTCTGACAGTAATACACTGCTGAGTCTCCTGCCTCTACCTGTTTAATGATGAACTGATAATCTAAGTCTGAGGTGGATTTATAGTTGAACCGACTAGAGGAGAAACCTGGCCCATAATATTCAGAAGAACTGTCACCGTGGGTAAAGCTCAGAATATACTGAGGAACCCCACCAGGAACCTGTGGGTAAAGCTCAGAACATACTGAGGAACCCCACCAGGAACCTGTTTATACCAATGGACATAGTTTCCATCAAATCTGCCAATGTTACAGTCCATAGTGACCTCCTCTCCTGTGGTTTTGGTCTGGACAGACGGCTTCTGGGTCAACACAATGACACCATGAACACCTGTTGACACATCACACTCACCATGAGGCATATATATGTAACTATATATAAGGTATGATTCAAAGGTAAAAATATCAACGTTAATGGAAACTTACATGTTAGAGCAGTGATGAGAGTGCAGAGTGTCCCCAGCATGTTGTCAGTGTGTGGTGTGAACGGCCCTTACTGTCCAGCTGAGAGATGAGCAGGGTTGGAGTGTGAGGAGAGGAGAGGTTGCAGGACCCACCTATAAGGAGACAGACAGGGAGGACCAGAGGGAGGGGCCTCTATATCTCAGCCTATCAGCTTCTGAGAACACGGTTTTCTGATTAATTTAAATTACTTTAACTATTAAACTATCAAAAATATCAATGTTTTAAATTGGACTAACAAAAACCATATGGGATAATTTTGGTTACACTTAAAACCGCAGTATTTAGTTTCATGTGAGTTATGTTAGAATCAGCATGTCATAATATAGATAATAACATTATAATAATACAATCTGGACCTGATAGTGGGGTTCTGAACTAACAGTACATCACTAAATGCCTGTTGATGTAATATGTCTCTACTGTAAACCAGGGGACTGACTATCATGGAGGTTATCTGATACATGGAGTCTTCTGTTAGGACGGAACCTTCTGGAATATCACTTTATCATTCATGCTTTGTGACAACTAGGTGTAATTGTTAATGACAACATTCTACTAAATGTGTGAAGGGTTTTGTGTAAAACACAAGCATGGAATGTTCTCCTCCTGCAGACACACTGGTTCAGGATGACTTGACATTCAGTTAGTGTCTATATTCAGAACATCTGAAAGCAGAAGTGAGTGTGTTTGGTGAGGAGGTTTTTGTCATGGTGTATATCACTGTGATACGATCTCTTCAACAGAGTCGTCCCATGTCTGACAGTAATACACTGCTGAGTCTGCCTCCTCCACATTACTGATTATAAGCTGATAATCCTTATCAGACGTGGCTTTAGATGTGAAACGATCAGAGGAGAAACCAGATCCATATTCATCAGGAGAGTCGTCAGTACGGTAAAACCTTAACACATACTGAGGAGCTCCTCCTGGAACCTGTTTATACCAGAATACATATTTTTTTTCATATTTGGTAATGTCACAGTGAAAAGTAGCAGTCCCCTTTGTACTGACAGTCAGTACTGAAGGTGTCTGTGTCACTGCTTTCTGGCAACTGACATCTGTGGGAATGAAACACACAATTTATTAAGACAATAAATCATACATAAATGTAAAACTTAATTGGCATTGTTTTTGGATTCAGATTGAACAAACAGTAAATTCCTTACATGTTAGAGCAGTGATGAGAGTGCAGAGTGTCCCCAGCATGTTGTCAGTGTGTGGTGTGAACGGCCCTTACTGTCCAGCTGAGAGATGAGCAGGGTTGGAGTGTGAGGAGAGGAGAGGCTGCAGGACCCACCTATAAGGAGACAGACAGGGAGGATCAGGGGGAGGGGCCTCTATAGTTAACCTATCACCAAGCCAAAGAGGGCTAGAAGGAGGGGCCTCTACAGTTAACCAATCACCAGCTTCTCTCATTGCTCGACATGAGATCCTGTCTTCTTCACTGACTCATATTCTACCTCCATCAAATCATATCTGTAGTTTAATATCCTATAATAGATCTACACAGGACCAACATAATGATGAGGTATCTTACCCCCCACCCACTCCCCCCACACAGTTCTGAGAGGAGATAAAATTACCTCTTCATTTACACTATAAATAAGGAGAGGAGGGGAAGCAGGTGTGTCCTGGGGGAGATAGGGAGCAACGCATCACTGCCTGTAACTCAGTGTCAGATCTAGAACAAGTGACTGGTGAATGACTCTGATAACTAGAGATAGTAGACATGAAAGCATCAGTTTTTTCTGGGTTAGTACAGAAGGAAGGCCCCGCGAGACTAGGTGGGACTGAAACCAGTGGTCTGACTGGCGCCACTGTGCCTGATTTAATGTAGGTATATCCTGAGTCATTATTGGTGGTACTTTGTCCTCCTCTGGTGGACGTTGATAGAACTGCATCCTCTATTCTGATCACTGATGCAGAATGTGAAACACCGTAGCATGACGATGCGCTACACTGAGTGTACAAAACATTAAGAACACCTTCCTAATATTGAGTTGAATCTTACAAGGTTATAGTTTAATGCTGAAAGACTAAGTGAAGGTCAGACCTATACAGTAGATATTACTGCTGAAATGATACTGAGTCCAACATGTAATGTTAATACTAGAGAACAGTTTAAACCATGTAATAATGGCAGCTTCAAACTCTCTCAACATTGGCCTGTCATTCCTGCATCCTAAGGTAAAATAGAGGTCAGCGTTCTAGTCTGAAATACTTGAATGCTTCTCTCTCTCTCTCCGCCTAGCATTCTGGGTCGTTCCACCAATTCGGTGCCTATTGAAAAGTGTAAATTGATAAAAATTACTTCGATTTTGTCACAAATAGCACATATTCTCCTTCATAAACAACGTGTTTTACCATCTCAAGAGGTTAAATATAGAAAGTAATATAACAAATGCCTAGTAAGTGTCAAATAAAGTAACAGAGTTGATGATTTCTTCTTAAATAAGCCATGAATCCCCTTGTGACAGCAGGGAGAGTGGAAGCTTGTTGTGTGCAAAAGGGAGTGGTAATTGAATGCAAACTTCAAAATGTTGTATTTATTGTAAAAACATTTATATCTTATCTATCTACATTATACTCAATCTGCTCAGCTTTCCACCACAAAATTTCCAAGAAGAGTAGAACCAGCTCACCTGCTTTTGCAATATGATTTGACTATTAGATGTTTAATGTTTCTTTTGAAAAATCGATTTAAAAAGGAATAGTTTCCCCATATTAATTAAAGGTAGACTCAACAAAATGATGTTGCCACGAGCAGCACCGGAGATATTGAGATGGGCAAGATGCAACACTTCACTCTCACACACAGTATCTGTGCATGTGCACGGGTACACTTCACACTGTGTACAGCGTGGTAGCCAGGCCATCAAAACAGCGTAGAGGTTGAGCTTCACGCTTCAACGCTCTTAGAGGTTGTGAGAATTGACCCACTAAGCTGTTTACTTTCTGTATCTACATCATATCGCTGAGTCTACCTTTAAAACGAGAGTTCAGCTCACTGTAAGGAACGTCACTGGAGATGAGAAGCAGGTACGGGGAGTTGACATTTAATAAGGAACAGACAGGTAACAAAACAGGACCAGCGTCAGCACACGGGTAAACAGGTACGGGGAGTTGACATTTAATAAGGAACAGACAGGTAACAAAACAGGACCAGCGTCAGCACACGGGTAAACAGGTACGGGGAGTTGACATTTAATAAGGAACAGACAGGTAACAAAACAGGACCAGCGTCAGCACACGGGTAAACAGGTACGGGGAGTTGACATTTAATAAGGAACAGACAGGTAACAAAACAGGACCAGCGTCAGCACACGGGTAAACAGGTACGGGGAGTTGACATTTAATAAGGAACAGACAGGTAACAAAACAGGACCAGCGTCAGCACACGGGTGAACAAGGACATATGACAATTAATGCTGCAGCAGGGAATAGAGAGGGGAACCAGACAGATATAGGGGAGGTAATGACAGAGGTGTGTCCAGATGAGTCCAATAATCGCTGTGGAAAGGCAGGTGTGCATAATGATGGTGGCAGGAGTGCCTAATGCTGGAGAGCCTGGCACCTTCTAGCACCAGGGAGGGGAGCGGGGGCAGGTCACAGAGTTGACCTTAAAATGGGGGACAGATGTAAATGAATCACTAATCACATAAATAATTAAGGGAAAGGGGGAAACCTAGTCAGTTGTACAACTGAATGCGTCTCGTCAGAAATGACTTTGTCAAAGCAACAAAATAACTAAGGCTTTACCATGATGTTGAAACTTAGAGACATTTGTGGATTAAGTGTTAAAATCTCAGAGGAACATGTCAAAGTGCTGCATTTTGGCAGTTTAGCACGTCTTTATTCCGATAAAAAATCTGATTTATTACATTTTCCATGTGGTCTATATTAAAGGGCACTTCATTTAATATAACAGGCTTTTAAAATTCGATATTGGTGCACAATTTCACCTTAAAATATCAAAGGAAACTCTTTGTGGAACGACTCATCTTTTCCTTTCTGTCCCTGCTTCTTGTCTCCAAGGATTCCTCTTTCCACTCCACATCCCTCCGTCCTCCATCCCCTCTGCAACTTCACTCCATCTTATCTTTACACCACTGGGCTGGGAGGCCATCAGCTCATTATCTTTACACCACTGGGCTGGGAGGCCATCAGCTCATTATCTTTACACCACTGGGCTGGGAGGCCATCAGCTCATTATCTTTACACCACTGGGCTGGGAGGCCATCAGCTCATTATCTTTACACCACTGGGCTGGGAGGCCATCAGCTCATTATCTTTACACCACTGGGCTGGGAGGCCATCAGCTCATTATCTTTACACCACTGGGCTGGGAGGCCATCAGCTCATTATCTTTACACCACTGGGCTGGGAGGCCATCAGCTCATTATCTTTCCCGTAACGTTTGGCTGTGTTCCCTCGGGAACCTGGGATCCAGATGCTCCTGGAGAAACTTATCAGGGTTGGTGGATTCCATGACAGGGACCTTCTTGGCTGAACTTAGTATCAAAGCTTCATTGAGTCCTGCCACAAGTGTGAGGCACTCTGCTCCTTTGGGATCTGGTCCAAAGCAGTCGACTGGGTTGGGTCAAGATTCACCAATTCATTGCAGAAGAACAGGCATTTCCAGCAGTTGTAATTGACATGATCTCCATGTGGCTGGGAAAGAGTAGAGAATCTACATTAAGGTATTATATGAAGTTAGAAAGCATTGAACAGAAGAGACACACATCAGTTCAAATACATTAAAATGGTACAGCCATAAATAAATATTCCTTTCAGTCCAATTCTACCTGGGATGCTACTGGCTGTGATGTTATTGTCGGTTCAGATTAACACTTATAGAGCAGACTCCCCACGGGCAGATTCAGGTGTCTCAGGCTCTGATTCAATTCCTCCTGTGAGTGGAATGCAGGCGTGGGAAGCAAGGGTGGGAGGCAGGGGTGGGAGGCAGGCGTGGACATTCTGGACGCTTTTCTGCATGTTGGTCACTGGCCTTCTGGTGTGTGAAGTCAATGCTGTTTAACTGCTTTGACTCAAGGTTCCTCTGAGTCCCTGCATTCCATTGTCGCTGCTCATCTGTGCAGGCTACGCCAGTTAGCCCACTAGACACCGCATTCTGCACCTGTGATAGAATATTTGTTACAAAAAGACATTCATAGAAAATCCCATTATTAACAATTGTGTGACTGAGGACTATGTGATCAACTTAATCAAAACACATGCAGGTTTCATCATAAACTTACCTTGCTATTGTTTCCAATGAGATGAGGCCACTTCTACTTACCATACTTTAGGCATTACCCCCAACCACAATGATATTTTACAAACCTTATTCACCAAGAAAAAACAATAACACTAAAGACTAATAACACTCAATGTGATGCTGACATGTTTAAATAAATGTTATCCCCTACTCACCTGGACTCCATAAACCTGCCTTCCCCAACATGAGATTGGACAGGATACTTACCGATTCCCCACATTAACACGGCAGTTCTGTTGATCCACAAATACACGTTACAATAATAATAAATCATGACATTCTCAATTCAGCTTTCATCCAACAAAACGTTGGGTCTAACTGCTATGTTAAGCCTGACTCTTTTATCATTCTGTGTCTAGATAAGGCAGTATTGCGCACTTTCATTTATAAAAGGAACAACGAAAATAGGCTATAAGGATCAATTACAAGAGCAATGAACGCTGAGAATGATCATAGATATCATCTGAGAACTCTGTCATGAAGTTAGCCTATGGATTATAGTAACTGTCACCACAACACATGTAGGCTGAAATGCAAGTGACTTATTTACCTGCCTTCCACAAAATGGAGGCTGCATGACTTTCCAAGGCCAGCGATGCAAGGACATCCAGCCGTCTCTACTGATCCGTTGTTGGATACAAGTTCCCAAGCAGAGTGGTAGGAGCTGATTGATTGGCTGGGCTGAACATCGGCCTTCAAAAATTACCAATCCTTTTCCCTCCTCCTGGTGAAGAAGAACTCGGCCCACCTTACCACTGTGGAGGTACTGATAGGCCTTTTTCATAGTGGAACCATCCGCTCCCAAGGAGAGCACCAAGTAATTAAAATTGTCCCCATACGTCATTTCATCCACCAAATTATTAATCATGGATGGCTGGGGTACGGTGATACCATCCGACCTCCGAAGAGCCATTTGTGTGTGTTCCCAAATGTGAGCCATGTTTGGTTTTTGTTAATTTGTTAAAATGTGTTAATGATGCACGTTTTTTTAATTATTGGCTAGCCACCGCTCTGAGGTAATTCACTAGCATTGAAGGTAGTTGTAAAACAGAAACACAAACACAATCGCTTTCGAATGGAACTCGGTCAAGTGGGAGGGGCTACATAAGGCAAATAACTTCCTTAATTTTGTCGGACCCCAGGAAGAGCTAATGGGGATCCATAATAAATACAAATGCCTGGAATACAAATACAAATCCATGAGTTAAAGTACTATCCATGTGATTCAGTCTGAGTTAAAGTACTATCCATATGATTCAGTCTGAGTTAAAGTACTATCCATATGATTCAGTCTGAGTTAAAGTACTATCCATATGATTCAGTCTGAGTTAAAGTACTATCCATATGATTCAGTCTGAGTTAAAGTACTATCCATATGATTCAGTCTGAGTTAAAGTACTATCCATATGATTCAGTCTGAGTTAAAGTACTATCCATATGATTCAGTCTGAGTTAAAGTACTATCCATATGATTCAGTCTGAGTTAAAGTACTATCCATATGATTCAGTCTGAGTTAAAGTACTATCCATATGATTCAGTCTTGATATGAAGATGATGTTGGTTGTGATGATGATGGTGGTGATGATGATGATGATGGTGATGATGATGGTTGTGATGATGATGGTGGTGATGATGATGATGATGATGATGATGATGATGATGATGATGATGATGATGATGATGATGATGATGATGATCACAACAAGAAAGACAACATTCATTTCCTTTCAGACGATGTCTTCTTATAATCTTGTTGACATGCAGGGATGGATGGTTCCTCCATTACCAGATCTCCCATTGTGACATGTATGTAATGTTGTAATAATCACTGACCAACTTCAACTGCTGTTTCTTACAGTTCACCCCTCTGCCATGCATAAAGCAGAAGTGAGTGTATTTGGGGAGGAGGTTTTTGTCATGGTGTATATCACTGTGATACTTGCGCAAAAGGAGAGTCATTCTGAGTCTGACAGTAATACACTGCTGAGTCTGTCTCTTCCACATTACTGATTATAAACTGATAATCTTTATCAGATGTGGCTTTAGATGTGAAACGATCAGAGGAGAAACCAGATCCATATTCATCAGGAGAGTCGAGTGTATAGTGATACCTTAACACATAATGAGGAGCTCCTCCTGGAACCTGTTTATACCAGTTTACAACATTGCTTTCATCTTTGGTGATGTCACAGTGAAAAGTGGCAGTCCCTTTTGTACTGACAGTCAGTACTGAAGGTGTCTGTGTCACTGCTTTCTGGCAACTGACATCTGTGGGAATGAAACACACCATTTATTAAGACAATTAATCATACATGAATGTAAAACTTAATTGGCATTGTTTTTGGATTCAGATTGAACAAACAGTAAATTCCTTACATGTTAGAGCAGTGATGAGAGTGCAGAGTGTCCCCAGCATGTTGTCAGTGTGTGGTGTGAACGGCCCTTACTGTCCAGCTGAGAGATGAGCAGGGTTGGAGTGTGAGGAGAGGAGAGGCTGCAGGACCGACCTATAAGGAGACAGCCAGGGAGGATCAGGGGGAAGGTTCTCTAGAGTTAACCAATCACCAAGCCATGGATGACCAGAGGGAGGGGCCTCTGCAATCAACCTACCACCAGCTACTCTCATTGTTGATTGTTATTATTATTTTTCACTGTAATTTTTCTGAATGATCAAAGTAACCAGAATATATGAGAGACTAGTATGATCATTGTTCTACATGAGATCCTGTCTTGTTCACTGACTCATATTCTACCTCCATCAATCATATCTGTAGTTTAATATCCTATACTAGTTCTGCACAGGACCAACATAATGATGAGGTATCTAATCTCCTACCTCCATCAATCATATCTGTAGTTTAATATCCTACAGTAGATCTACACAGGACCAACATAATGATGAGGTATCTAATCTCCTACCTCCATCAAACCATGTCTGTAGTTTAATATCCTACAGTAGATCTACACAAGACCAACATAATGATGAGGTACTTAGGATGTCTCCCTATTCCCCTTATAGTGCACTACTGTTGACCAGAACCTAATGGGCCTTTGTCAAAAGTAGTGCACTATAAAGGGAATATAGTGCCATTTGGGAAACATTTTCAGTTTCAGTCCACTCCTCTGGTCACCTGCAGACCCCCCCACCACCCCCTCCCCCCACACAGTTCTGAGAGGAGATAAAACACCCCCTTAATTTACATGAGGCTATAAATAAGGAGAGGAGGAGGGGAAGCATGTGTGTCCTGGGGGAGAAGGGAGCAACACATAGCCTGTAACTCAGTGTCAGATCTAGAACACGTCCCTGGTGAATGACTCTGATAACTAGAGATAGTAGACATGAAACCACCAGCTGGTCTTTGGGTGGGACTGAAACCAGTGGTCTACAGACAGCTGTTCCTGTTGAAAAGTACATGTAGATCGTTCCTCAGTCATTATTGGTGGTCCTACGTCCTCCTCTGGTGGACTTTGACAGAACTGCAGAGTCTATTCTGATCAATGAGGCAGGATGGTGTGAATCCTAACTTCTAATTAAGGTGAATCTTTACTTAGTCATGCATTGATACCAATGATGCCAATGGGAGACTAAGTGAAAATGTGACTGAACTGCTAGTTAGGATTCTCCCCAATGTGAACAAGACCAGACTTAGAGTGAGGGCTCCAACGAGAACAGATGTGAAGAACAAGATGAGGATACAGAGAGAGAAAATGGAACAGGACAAGGATTCATGAGGACCAGAGGAAGGAGGGTCCCTAAACCTTAGTTAGACTGATATAGTCTCTCTACTACTACACCCATCCACTAGTACTAGAGGAAGGAGGGTCCCTAAACCTTAATTAGACTGATTTAGTCTCAACGACATCACCACACTCCTCTCTGAACCAGACCAACACAGAACTGAGGAGAGATTTGTACTGACAACACAGATATTGTACACTAACTTTAAATAACGTTATCATTTGTGATTGATTTGAAACTGCGTGATGGATTTATTCTGGAAATTATTACAATGAAATATAACTATAATGGAATACAACAGTTTGAGCCACAAGGTAAAAGCATATTATAATATTTTAACTCTTCTCTTTCCCCCTGCTGGCAAAGATGTACGGAGAGAAAAGAGTCATGAGTCAAATGTTATTGTACATTATAGTAAGACGTAGGTTTATAACACTATTGAATATAAACTATGAATATATTGAATTTATCATGCTGCTGTACTGTTGTTTAAATTCTTCATAGAGTGAAAAGTACAAGCAAATATTGCCTAGGAAATAATCGAGTTTCCTTTTCAAATCAACTATTTTAAATAGATATGGAAGATTATTAAATAGGTACTTTCAGACTGTTCTTATAATACAATCATATCACACTAATTAAAGGTTCTCAATAATGTGAAGTTTTAATATAAACTAAACTTGTGGTCCATCTCTGGTTATTCATTAACATTACAGTAAACCTGCCCTACATCTTGGATATCTAGATCAACTATTTCTGGATCTGGACTAAAGTCAGAGAGCAGGCTGCTCTATTTGAGATCAGTTAAACTCCCCCTCATGTAGAGCTGCTAACACTGATGTTCATCAACATGCTCCAATACAAACACTTGTTCTTTAGAATGTTCTTTATTGAATATCCACAATACAGCAAAGCTCTAACTATTCCTCTATTATACATCTGCTAAACAACCCATTTCAAATATAACAAGTCTACTTATCATATAGCCTATGATATCAGTATGATTAGCTATTTATCTTTTATGGAACATAATGTAAATATGCAGGTGAAACTTGTAATGAATTAACAATAACTTGAAAGGTGATGTAGAAAATCAAATAGACATTACAATGGATCTCAGGCTATTCAGTGCTGCATTCAGACTTCTTGATGTCTTTCTCAGCGAACTTGGATCCCGCGATGACTTTACACGAGAACACTTTGTCCCGGTTCCATTCTGACGTGTCAACGGTCAGACAGCTGCTGAGTTGAAACGTCTTGTCGGCTTGCGGCACCGGGCCACTCGTAGCGATGCCGCCGGTGACCGGATTCCCTCCAGCTGTCCAGCTGACATCTGCGTAGCCCATGGCCATCTGACTGGCCAGACACACCAGGGTGACTTTGCTGGACTTCAACTCATCGCTGGACGGAGGGAGGATGGTCAAGACAGGCGGAGGGAGGGTAGAGTCTGGAACCAATGGAATGAGCATAATAAATATTACGCAAAATCATTTGATAAGTTAGTAGAATGAAAAGGGGTTGTGTGATTATACTGTAGAATAAAAAAATACAACGTTTTCTCAAAGGCTACAAACAATTAACATTCTGGCCTCATAAATTAAAAGGCACTAAAACCATGTAATTCTATCGTTACATGTTACTCACAAATCTCTGTTTGTACCTGGTCTTAGTTTTAAACTTCCTAAGTATCTCTCCATATGTGACTTTTCAGAGGTGAAGCAGATTTCTGTACAAGTTGATAATGAGTTCAGATCTCTAAGTTTAAACATAATCAAGTAGTCAGATGTGCTGAATGAGGGATACAATCAAACATATGTCCTACTACTAGTCACCCAGGAAACAGAGTTACCAACTGTAATGTAGTAGCCTGCAATGTAATGAATCATGTAGCAACATTGTGTAACTACCATATACATGGTTTTATCATTATTTAATATAACGTGGGACCAATACCTTAAAGGTTGATACAACTTTATGTTGACTTCACATCCAAATCTACCTCTGAGTAAATAGATGATTATTGTATGAGACATTATAAAGGAGTATTGTTGTCAAGTGAAAGCAGTAACCTACATGGTCAAATAGTCCATCATGTTTTTTAAGTTTAAATGTGAAATCAACAACTACAGATGTACTGTAGGTTATGAAGATGTCACATGGTGTTCATGACTCTTGATAATCAGTCCACAAAGTAGGTTATTTACACTAAATAAATATGAAAGAAGAATATAATGTTCAATATGTAACTCTATTAACTATTACGTTTTACAAAAAACCTTGAATACAAAAATATCAGGTTAAATAAAGGGAACTCACCAGTAACAATGAGCTTGGTTCCTGGTCCGAATACCACAGTGATTCAGTTTGTTTACACAGCCGTACAATAACCTCCTCTCTCTCTACTGAGAGGACAGGAACTGAAACATCCCATTCAGACAGAGCTTCACTCTCTACTGAGAGGACAGAAACTGAAACATCCCATCCAGACAGAGCTTCACTCTCTCTACTGAGAGGACAGGAACTGAACCATCCCATTCAGACAGAGCTTCACTCTCTCTACTGAGAGGACAGGAACTGAACCATCCCATTCAGACAGAGATTCACTCTCACTACTGAGAGGACAGGAACTGAAACATCCCATTCAGACAGAGCATCACTCTCTCTACTGAGAGGACTGGAACTGAAACATCCCATCCAGACAGAGCTTCACTCTCTCTACTGAGAGGACAGGAACTGAAACATCCCATTAAGACAGAGCTTCACTCTCACTACTGAGAGGACAGGAACTGAAACATCCCATTCAGACAGAGCTTCACTCTCACTACTGAGAGGACAGGAACTGAAACATCCCATTCAGACAGAGCTTCACTCTCTCTACTGAGAGGACAGAAACTGAACCATCCCATTCAGACAAAGCTTCACTCTCTCTACTGATAGGACAGGAACTGAAACATCCCATTCAGACAGAGCTTCACTCTCACTACTGAGAGGACAGGAACTGAAACATCCCATTCAGACAGAGCTTCACTCTCTCTACTGAGAGGACAGGAACTGAAACATCCCATTCAGACAGAGCTTCACTCTCTCTACTGAGAGGACAGGAACTGAACCATCCCATTCAGACAGAGCTTCACTCTCTCTACTGAGAGGACTGGAACTGAACCATCCCATTCAGACAGAGCTTCACTCTCTCTACTGAGAGGACAGGAACTGAAACATCCCATTCAGAGAGCTTCACTCTCTCTACTGAGAGGACAGGAACTGAAACATCCCATTCAGACAGAGCTTCACTCTCTCTACTGAGAGGACAGTAACTGAAACATCCCATTCAGACAGAGCTTCACTCTCTCTACCGAGAGGACAGGAACTGAAACATCCCATTCAGACAGAGCTTCACTCTCTCTACTGAGAGGACAGTAACTGAAACATCCCATTCAGACAGAGCTTCACTCTCACTACTGAGAGGACAGGGACTGAAACATCCCATTCAGACAGAGCTTCACTCTCACTACTGAGAGGACAGGAACTGAAACATCCCATTCAGACAGAGCTTCACTCTCTCTACTGAGAGGACAGAAACTGAAACATCCCATCCAGACAGGGCTTAACTCTCACTACTGAGAGGACAGCAACTGAAACATCCCATTCAGACAGAGCTTCACTCTCACTACTGAGAGGACAGCAACTTAAACATCCCATTCAGACAGAGCTTCACTCTCTCTACTGAGAGGACAGGAACTGAAACATCCCATTCAGACAGAGCTTCACTCTCTCTACTGAGAGGACAGGAACTGAAACATCCCATTCAGACAGAGCTTCACTCTCTCTACTGAGAGGACAGGAACTGAAACATCCCATTCAGACAGAGCTTCACTCTCTCTACTGAGAGGACAGGAACTGAAACATCCCATTCAGACAGAGCTTCACTCTCACTACTGAGAGGACAGCAACTGAAACATCCCATTCAGACAGAGCTTCACTCTCACTACTGAGAGGACAGCAACTTAAACATCCCATTCAGACAGAGCTTCACTCTCTCTACTGAGAGGACAGGAACTGAAACATCCCATTCAGACAGAGCTTCACTCTCTCTACTGAGAGGACAGGAACTGAAACATTCCATTCAGACAGAGCTTCACTCTCTCTACTGAGAGGACAGGAACTGAAACATCCCATTCAGACAGAGCTTCACTCTCTCTACTGAGAGGACAGGAACTGAAACATCCCATTCAGACAGAGCTTCACTCTCTCTACTGAGAGGACAGGAACTGAAACATCCCATTCAGACAGAGCTTCACTCTCTCTCAGACAGAGCTTCACTCTCTCTACTGAGAGGACAGGAACTGAAACATCCCAATCAGACTGAGCTTCACTCTCTCTACTGAGAGGACAGGAACTGAAACATCCCATTCAGACAGAGCTTCACTCTCTCTACTGAGAGGACAGGAACTGAAACATCCCATTCAGACAGAGCTTCACTCTCACTACTGAGAGGACTGGAACTGAACCATCCCATTCAGACAGAGCTTCACTCTCTCTACTGAGAGGACAGGAACTGAACCATCCCATTCAGACAGAGCTTCACTCTCTCTACTGAGAGGACAGGAACTGAACCATCCCATTCAGACAGAGATTCACTCTCACTACTGAGAGGACAGGAACTGAAACATCCCATTCAGACAGAGCATCACTCTCTCTACTGAGAGGACTGGAACTGAAACATCCCATCCAGACAGAGCTTCACTCTCTCTACTGAGAGGACAGGAACTGAAACATCCCATTAAGACAGAGCTTCACTCTCACTACTGAGAGGACAGGAACTGAAACATCCCATTCAGACAGAGCTTCACTCTCACTACTGAGAGGACAGGAACTGAAACATCCCATTCAGACAGAGCTTCACTCTCTCTACTGAGAGGACAGAAACTGAACCATCCCATTCAGACAAAGCTTCACTCTCTCTACTGATAGGACAGGAACTGAAACATCCCATTCAGACAGAGCTTCACTCTCACTACTGAGAGGACAGGAACTGAAACATCCCATTCAGACAGAGCTTCACTCTCTCTACTGAGAGGACAGGAACTGAAACATCCCATTCAGACAGAGCTTCACTCTCTCTACTGAGAGGACAGGAACTGAACCATCCCATTCAGACAGAGCTTCACTCTCTCTACTGAGAGGACTGGAACTGAACCATCCCATTCAGACAGAGCTTCACTCTCTCTACTGAGAGGACAGGAACTGAAACATCCCATTCAGAGAGCTTCACTCTCTCTACTGAGAGGACAGGAACTGAAACATCCCATTCAGACAGAGCTTCACTCTCTCTACTGAGAGGACAGTAACTGAAACATCCCATTCAGACAGAGCTTCACTCTCTCTACCGAGAGGACAGGAACTGAAACATCCCATTCAGACAGAGCTTCACTCTCTCTACTGAGAGGACAGTAACTGAAACATCCCATTCAGACAGAGCTTCACTCTCACTACTGAGAGGACAGGGACTGAAACATCCCATTCAGACAGAGCTTCACTCTCACTACTGAGAGGACAGGAACTGAAACATCCCATTCAGACAGAGCTTCACTCTCTCTACTGAGAGGACAGAAACTGAAACATCCCATCCAGACAGGGCTTAACTCTCACTACTGAGAGGACAGCAACTGAAACATCCCATTCAGACAGAGCTTCACTCTCACTACTGAGAGGACAGCAACTTAAACATCCCATTCAGACAGAGCTTCACTCTCTCTACTGAGAGGACAGGAACTGAAACATCCCATTCAGACAGAGCTTCACTCTCTCTACTGAGAGGACAGGAACTGAAACATCCCATTCAGACAGAGCTTCACTCTCTCTACTGAGAGGACAGGAACTGAAACATCCCATTCAGACAGAGCTTCACTCTCTCTACTGAGAGGACAGGAACTGAAACATCCCATTCAGACAGAGCTTCACTCTCACTACTGAGAGGACAGCAACTGAAACATCCCATTCAGACAGAGCTTCACTCTCACTACTGAGAGGACAGCAACTTAAACATCCCATTCAGACAGAGCTTCACTCTCTCTACTGAGAGGACAGGAACTGAAACATCCCATTCAGACAGAGCTTCACTCTCTCTACTGAGAGGACAGGAACTGAAACATTCCATTCAGACAGAGCTTCACTCTCTCTACTGAGAGGACAGGAACTGAAACATCCCATTCAGACAGAGCTTCACTCTCTCTACTGAGAGGACAGGAACTGAAACATCCCATTCAGACAGAGCTTCACTCTCTCTACTGAGAGGACAGGAACTGAAACATCCCATTCAGACAGAGCTTCACTCTCTCTACTGAGAGGACAGGAACTGAAACATCCCATTCAGACTGAGCTTCACTCTCTCTACTGAGAGGACAGGAACTGAAACATCCCATTCAGACAGAGCTTCACTCTCTCTACTGAGAGGACAGGAACTGAAACATCCCATTCAGACAGAGCTTCACTCTCACTACTGAGAGGACTGGAACTGAACCATCCCATTCAGACAGAGCTTCACTCTCTCTACTGAGAGGACAGGAACTGAAACATCCCATTCAGAGAGCTTCACTCTCTCTACTGAGAGGACAGGAACTGAAACATCCCATTCAGACAGAGCTTCACTCTCTCTACTGAGAGGACAGTAACTGAAACATCCCATTCAGACAGAGCTTCACTCTCTCTACCGAGAGGACAGGAACTGAAACATCCCATTCAGACAGAGCTTCACTCTCTCTACTGAGAGGACAGTAACTGAAACATCCCATTCAGACAGAGCTTCACTCTCACTACTGAGAGGACAGGGACTGAAACATCCCATTCAGACAGAGCTTCACTCTCACTACTGAGAGGACAGGAACTGAAACATCCCATTCAGACAGAGCTTCACTCTCTCTACTGAGAGGACAGAAACTGAAACATCCCATCCAGACAGGGCTTAACTCTCACTACTGAGAGGACAGCAACTGAAACATCCCATTCAGACAGAGCTTCACTCTCACTACTGAGAGGACAGCAACTTAAACATCCCATTCAGACAGAGCTTCACTCTCTCTACTGAGAGGACAGGAACTGAAACATCCCATTCAGACAGAGCTTCACTCTCTCTACTGAGAGGACAGGAACTGAAACATCCCATTCAGACAGAGCTTCACTCTCTCTACTGAGAGGACAGGAACTGAAACATCCCATTCAGACAGAGCTTCACTCTCTCTACTGAGAGGACAGGAACTGAAACACCCCATTCAGACAGAGCTTCACTCTCACTACTGAGAGGACAGGAACTGAAACATCCCATTAAGACAGAGCTTCACTCTCACTACTGAGAGGACAGGGACTGAAACATCCCATTCAGACAGAGCTTCACTCTCACTACTGAGAGGACAGCAACTGAAACATCCCATTCAGACAGAGCTTCACTCTCACTACTGAGAGGACAGCAACTTAAACATCCCATTCAGACAGAGCTTCACTCTCTCTACTGAGAGGACAGGAACTGAAACATCCCATTCAGACAGAGCTTCACTCTCTCTACTGAGAGGACAGGAACTGAAACATTCCATTCAGACAGAGCTTCACTCTCTCTACTGAGAGGACAGGAACTGAAACATCCCATTCAGACAGAGCTTCACTCTCTCTACTGAGAGGACAGGAACTGAAACATCCCATTCAGACAGAGCTTCACTCTCTCTACTGAGAGGACAGGAACTGAAACATCCCATTCAGACAGAGCTTCACTCTCTCTACTGAGAGGACAGGAACTGAAACATCCCATTCAGACTGAGCTTCACTCTCTCTACTGAGAGGACAGGAACTGAAACATCCCATTCAGACAGAGCTTCACTCTCACTACTGAGAGGACAAGAACTGAAACATCCCATTCAGACAGAGCTTCACTCTCTCTACTGAGAGGACAGAAACTGAAACATCCCATCCAGACAGGGCTTCACTCTCACTACTGAGAGGACAGCAACTTAAACATCCCATTCAGACAGAGCTTCACTCTCTCTACTGAGAGGACATGAACTGAAACATCCCATTCAGACAGAGCTTCACTCTCTCTACTGAGAGGACAGGAACTGAAACATCCCATTCAGACAGAGCTTCACTCTCTCTACTGAGAGGACAGGAACTGAAACATCCCATTCAGACAGAGCTTCACTCTCTCTACTGAGAGGACAGGAACTGAAACATCCCATTCAGACAGAGCTTCACTCTCTCTACTGAGAGGACAGGAACTGAAACATCCCATTCAGACAGAGCTTCACTCTCTCTACTGAGAGGACAGGAACTGAAACATCCCATTCAGACAGAGCTTCACTCTCTCTACTGAGAGGACAGGAACTGAAACACCCCATTCAGACAGAGCTTCACTCTCTCTACTGAGAGGACAGGAACTGAAACATCCCATTCAGACAGAGCTTCACTCTCTCTACAAACATCTCAGGCTTTTCTAGAGTTTCTCTCTATGAAGTAACAGTATATAGTAAAGCATCATATTCTGCTGTTTGTGTCTGGTCCTTTTAAATCCATCAGTTAAAGCACTATCCATATGATGCAGTATTGACCTGATGATGATGATGATGATGATGGTGGTGATGATGATGATCACAACGAGAGACAAAATCAGTTTCCTTTCAGACAATGTCTTCTTATAATCTTGTTGACATGTAGGGATGGATGGTAGTTCTATATTCAGATCTCCCATTGTGACATGTATATATTGTTATAATAATCACTGATCAACTTCAACTACTGTTTCTTACAGTTCACCCCTCTGCCACGCATGAATCAGAAGTGAGTGTGTTTGGTGAGGAGGTTTTTGTCATGGTGTATATCACTGTGATACGTATTCCTTAACAGAGCTGTCCCAGGTCTTACAATAATACACTGTTGAGTTTGTCTCCTCCACATTGTTAATAATCAAACAGTAATCTGATTTACACTGATGATTAGATGTGAATTTAGGAGAGTAGAAACCAGAACCATATTCTACAGATCTCCAACCAGTGTGGTACCATTGTAAAACATACTGAGGGACTCCTCCTGGAACCTGTTTATACCAGCGAGCAGCAATATCCTGAACAGTCCCCAGGTTACAGTCCAGAGTGGCCTTCTCTATTATCAACAGTCCCCAGGTTACAGTCCAGAGTGTTTGTCTCTATTATCAACAGTCCCCAGGTTACAGTCCATAGTGTTCGTCTCTATTATCAACAGTCCCCAGGTTACAGTCCATAGTGTTTGTCTCTATTATCAACAGTCCCCAGGTTACAGTCCAGAGTGGCCTTCTCTATTATCAACAGTCCCCAGGTTACAGTCCAGAGTGTTCGTCTCTATTATCAACAGTCCCCAGGTTACAGTCCAGAGTGTTCGTCTCTATTATCAACAGTCCCCAGGTTACAGTCCATAGTGTTCGTCTCTATTATCAACAGTCCCCAGGTTACAGTCCATAGTGTTCGTCTCTATTATCAACAGTCCCCAGGTTACAGTCCAGAGTGTTCGTCTCTATTATCAACAGTCCCCAGGTCACAGTCCATAGTGTTTGTCTCTATTATCAACAGTCCCCAGGTTACAGTCCAGAGTGTTCGTCTCTATTATCAACAGTCCCCAGGTTACAGTCCAGAGTGTTCGTCTCTATTATCAACAGTCCCCAGGTTACAGTCCAGAGTGTTCGTCTCTATTATCAACAGTCCCCAGGTTACAGTCCATAGTGTTCGTCTCTATTATCAACAGTCCCCAGATCACAGTCCATAGTGTTCGTCTCTATTCTCAACAGTCCCCAGGTTATAGTCCAGAGTGTTCGTCTCTATTAATCAAATCAAATCAAATGTATTTATATAGCCCTTCGTACATCAGCTGATATCTCAAAGTGCTGTACAGAAACCCAGCCTAAAACCCGAAACAGCAAGTAATGCAGGTGTAGAAGCACGGTGGCTAGGAAAAACTCCCTAGAAAGGCCAAAACCTAGGAAGAAACCTATAGAGGAACCAGGCTATGTGGGGTGGCCAGTCCTCTTCTGGCTGTGCCGGGTGGAGATTATAACAGAACATGGTCAAGATGTTCAAATGTTCATAAATGACCAGCATGGTCAAATAATAATAAGGCAGAACAGTTGAAACTGGAGCAGCAGCACGGTCAGGTGGACTGGGGACAGCAAGGAGTCATCATGTCAGGTAGTCCTGGGGCATGGTCCTAGGGCTCAGGTCAGTTGAAACTGGAGCAGCAGCACGGCCAGGTGGACTGTGGACAGCAAGGAGTCATCATGTCAGGTAGCCCTGGGGCATGGTCCTAGGGCTCAGGTCCTCCGAGAGATAGAAAGAGAGAAGGAGAGAATTAGAGAATGCACACTTAGATTCACACAGGACACCGAATAGGACAGGAGAAGTACTCTAGATATTACAAACTGACCCTAGCCCCCCGACTCATAAACTACTGCAGCATAAATACTGGAGGCTGAGACAGGAGGGGTCAGGAGACACTGTTGCCCCATCCGAGGACACCCTCGGACAGGGCCAAACAGGAAGGATATAACCCCACCCACTTTGCCAAAGCACAGCCCCCCCACCACTTATCAACAGTCCCCAGGTCACAGTCCATAGTGTTCGTCTCTATTATCAACAGTCCCTAGGTTACAGTCCATAGTGTTCGTCTCTATTATCAACAGTCCCCAGGTTACAGTCCAGAGTGTTTGTCTCTATTATCAACAGTCCCTAGGTTACAGTCCAGAGTGTTCGGCTCTATTCTCAACAGTCCCCAGGTTACAGTCCATAGTGTTCGTCTCTATTATCAACAGTCCCCAGGTTACAGTCCATAGTGGCCGTCTCTATTATCAACAGTCCCCAGGTTACAGTCCATAGTGTTCGTCTCTATTATCAACAGTCTCTCCTCTTCTCACTGTTATTACAGACTGACTATCATGGAGGTTATCTGATACATGGAGTCTTCTGTTAGGACTGAACCTTCTGGAATATCACTTTATCATTCATGCTTTGTGACAACTAGGTGTAATTGTTAATGACAACATTCTACTAAATGTGTGAAGGGTTTTGTGTAAAACACAAGCATGGAATGTTCTCCTCCTGCAGACACACTGGTTCAGGATGACTTGACATTCAGTTAGTGTCTATATTCAGAACATCTGAAAGCAGAAGTGAGTGTATTTGGTGAGGAGATTTTTGTCATGGTGTATATCACTGTGATACGATCTCTTCAACAGAGTTGTCCCAAGTCTGACAGTAATACACTGCTGAGTCTGTCTCCTCCACAGTGTTAATAATCAAACGATAATCTGATTTAGACTGATGATCAGATGTGAATTTAGGAGAGGAGAAACCAGAGCCATAGGAAGGAGCACTATTACCATGGTAGAAATATAAAACAAACTGAGGAACTCCTCCTGGAACCTGTTTATACCAACGAGCACCACTATTCTCAACAGTCCCCAGGTTACAGTCCAGAGTGGCCGTCTCTCCTTTCCTCACTGTCACAACAGGAGGCTTCTGTGTTACCACAGTCACACCACTGACACCTGGGAAATAAGAAGATGACATGTAGTAAAGAGAAACATACAGACTCATTATTAATAAACCAGGAAGTAAAACCTCCAGGAAGTCAGACTCCTTACATGTTAGAGCAGTGATGAGAGTGCAGAGTGTCCCCAGCATCTTGTCAGTGTGAGGTGTGAACGGCCCTTACTGTCCAGCTGAGAGATGAGCAGGGATGGAGTGTGAGGACAGGAGAGGCTGCAGGACCCACCTATAAGGAGACAGACATGGAGGACCAGAGGGAGGGGCCTCTAGAGTTAACCAATCACCAAGCCAGGGAGGACCAGAGGGAGGGGCCTCTACAGTTAACCAATCACCAAGCCAGGGAGGACCAGAGGGAGGGGCCTCTACAGTTAACCAATCACTATCTACTCTCAAACGTACTGTATCTGGGTCTTCACAAGACCAACAGACAGATTTCTAAATAATAACTGGATGTATCCTATATTTTCATAACTGTGACACACATTTCAATTAAAGTCACTATTAAACTATAAAAAATAGAAATATTTAAGAGAAGACTATTTCATAAACATATTGGATTTGTTTTGTTGCATTGTAAATATCAGTATTCTGTTTCTTCTCATTTATGTTAGTTAGTATATATCAGCATGTCATAATATAGATAATAACATTATAATAATATAATCTGGACCTGATGGTGGGGTTCTGAACTAACAGTACATCACTAAATGCCTGTTGATGTAATATGTCTCTACTGTAAACTAGGGGACTGACTATCATGGAGGTTATCTGATACATGGAGTCTTCTGTTAGGACTGAACCTTCTGGAATATCACTTTATCATTCATGCTTTGTGACAACTAGGTGTAATTGTTAATGACAACATTCTAGTAAATGTGTGAAGGGTTTTGTGTTAAACACAAGCATGGAATGTTCTCCTCCTGCAGACACACTGGTTCAGGATGACTTGACATTCAGTTAGTGTCTATATTCAGAACATCTGAAAGCAGAAGTGAGTGTGTTTGGTGAGGAGGTTTTTGTCATGGTGTATATCACTGTGATACGTACTCTTTAACAGAGTCATCATATGTATTACAGTAATACACTGCTGAGTCTGCCTCCTCCACATTACTGATTATAAACTGATAATCCTTATCAGACGTGGCTTTAGATGTGAAACGATCAGAGGAGAAACCAGATCCATATTCATCAGGGGAGGAGTGAGTATGGTGAAACCTTAACACATACTGAGGAGCTCCTCCTGGAACCTGTTTATACCAGATTACATAATAAACTTCATCTTTGGTGATGTCACAGTGAAAAGTAGCAGTCCCCTTTGTACTGACAGTCAGTACTGAAGGTGTCTGTGTCACTGCTTTCTGGCAACTGACATCTGTGGGAATGAAATACATTTTAAGACATTTAATCAAACATGAATTAACAACTTCTAATGGCTTTCTTTGATTCATGTTGAACATATAGTAAATTCCTTACATGTTAGAGCAGTGATGAGAGTGCAGAGTGTCCCCAGCATGTTGTCAGTGTGGGGTGTGAACGGCCCTTACTGTCCAGCTGAGAGATGAGCAGGGTTGGAGTGTGAGGAGAGGAGAGGCTGCAGGACCCACCTATAAGGAGACAGACAGGGAGGATCAGGGGGTGGGGCCTCTATAGTTAACCAATCACCAAGCCATGGATAACTAGAGGGAGGGGCCTCTGCAATCAACCTACCACCAGCTACTCTCATTGTTGATTGTTATTATTATTTTTCACTGTAATTTTTCTGAATGATCAAAGTAACCAGAATATATGAGAGACTAGTATGATCATTGTTCTACATGAGATCCTGTCTTGTTCACTGACTCATATTCTACCTCATCAATCATATCTGTAGTTTAATATCCTACAGTAGATCTACACAAGACCAACATAATGATGAGGTATCTAATCTCCTACCTCCATCAAACCATGTCTGTAGTTTATTATCCTATACTAGTTCTACACAAGACCAACATAATGATGAGGTATCTAATCTCCTACCTCCATCAAACCATGTCTGTAGTTTATTATCCTATACTAGTTCTACACAAGACCAACATAATGATGAGGTATCTAATCTCCTACCTCCATCAAACCATGAATGGAGTTTATTATCCTATTCTAGTTCTACACAAGACCAACACAATGATGAGGTACTCAGGATGTCTCCCTATTCCCCTTATAGTGCAGTACTGTTGACCAGAACCTAATGGGCCTTTGTCAAAAGTAGTGCACTATAAAGGGAATATAGTGCCATTTGGGAAACATTTTCAGTTTCAGTCCACTCCTCTGGTCACCTGCAGACCCCCCCACCACCCCCTCCCCTCACACAGTTCTGAGAGGAGATAAAACAACCCCTTAATTTACATGAAGCTATAAATAAGGAGAGGAGGAGGGGAAGCAGGTGTGTTCTGGGGGAGAAAGGGAGCAACACATCACTGTCTGTAACTCAGTGTCAGAACTAGAACACGTCCCTGGTGAGTGACTCTGATAACTAGAGATAGTAGATATGAAACCACCAGCTGGTCTTTGGGTGGGACTGAAACCAGTGGTCTACAGACAGCTGTTCCTGTTGTAAAGTACATGTAGATCTTTCCTCAGTCATTATTGGTGGTCCTACATCCTCCTCTGGTGGACTTTGACAGAACTGCAGAGTCTATTCTGATCAATGAGGCAGGATGGTGTGAATCCTAACTTCAAACTAAGGTGAATCTTTACTTAGTCATGCATTGATGCCAATGATGCCAATGGGAGACTAAGTGAAAATGTGACTGAACTGCTAGTTAGGATTCTCCCCAATGTGAACAAGACCAGACTTAGAGTGAGGGCACCAACGAGAACAGATGTGAAGAACAAGATGAGGACACAGAGAGAGAAAATGGAACAGGACAAGGGTTCATGAGGACCAGAGGAAGGAGGGTCCCTAAACCTTGTAACGGTTTTCTTCCGTTGAAGGAGAGGAGGACCAAAATGCAGCGTGGTTAGAGTTCAACACTACAAAATACAAAACAACAAATGTGAAAAACCGAAACAGTCTTATCTGGAGCATAGACACAAAGACAGAAGACAACCACCCACAAAATACCCAAAGAACATGGCTGCCTAAATATGATTCCCAACCTTCCTCTAATTGAGAACCAATCTAGGCAACCATAGACTTATATAAACACCTAGACTAGACACACCCCATAAACATACAAAACCCCATGGACCAGACAAAACACATATATCACCCATGTCACACCCTGACCTAACCAAAATAATAAAGAAAACAAAGATAACTAAGGCCAGGGCGTGACACACCTTAGTTAGACTGATATAGTCTCTCTACTACACCCATCCACTAGTACTAGATGAAGGAGGGTCCCTAAAACCTTAGTTAGACTGATATAGTCTCTCTACTACACCCATCCACTAGTACTAGATGAAGGAGGGTCCCTAAAACCTTAGTTAGACAGATATAGTCTCTCTACTACACCCATCCACTAGTACTAGATGAAGGAGGGTCCCTAAAACCTTAGTTAGACAGATATAGTCTCTCCACAACACCCATCCACTAAGACCAGAGGAAGGAGGGTTCCTAAACCTTAGTTAGACTTATTTAGTCTCAACGACATCACTACACTCCTCTCTGAGGAAGGAGGGTCCCTAAACCTTGATTAGACTGATATAGTCTCTCCACTACACCCATCCACTAAGACCAGAGGAAGGAGGGTCCCTAAACCTTAGTTAGACTGATTTAGTCTCAACTACATCACTACACTCCCCTCTGAACCAGACCAACACAGAACTGAGGAGAGATTTGTACTGACAACACAGATATTATACACTAACTTTAAATAACGTTATCATTTGTGATTGATTTGAAACTGCGTGATGGATTTATTCTGGTAATTATTACAATGAAATACAACTATAATGAAATACAACAGTTTGAGCCACAAGCATATTATAATATTTTAACTCTTCTCTTTCCCCCTGCTGGCAAAGATGTACGGAGAGAAAAGAGTCATGAGTCAAATGTTAACGTACATTATAGTAAGACGTAGGTTTATAACACTATTGAATATAAACTATGAATATATTGAATTTATCATGCTGCTGTACTGTTGTTTAAATTCTTCATACAGTGAAAAGTACAAGCAAATATTGCCTAGGAAATAATCGAGTTTCCTTTTCAAATTAACTATTTTAAATAGATATGGAAGATTATTAAATAGGTACTTTCAGAATGTTCTTATAATACAATCATATCACACTAATGAAAGGTTCTCAATAATGTGAAGTTTTAATATAAACTAAACTTGTGGTCCATCTCTGGTTATTCATTAACATTACAGTAAACCTGCCCTACATCCTGGATATCTAGATCAACTATTTCTGGATCTGGACTAAAGTCAGAGAGCAGAATGCTCTATTTGAGATCAGTTAAACTCCCCCTCATGTAGAGCTGCTAACACTGATGTTCATCAACATGCTCTAATACAAACACTTGTTCTTTAGAATGTTCTTTATTGAATATCCACAATACAGCAAAGCTCTAACTATTCCTCTATTAATCATCTGCAAAACAACCCATTTCAAATATAACAAGTCTACTTATCATATAGCCTATGATATCAGTATGATTAGCTATTTATCTTTTATGGAACATAATGTATAAGGGCCACTCATAGCGATGCCGCCGGTGACCGGATTCCCTCCCGCTGTCCAGCTGACATCTGCGTAGCCCATGGCGTAGCCCATTCACTCTCTCTACTGAGAGGACAGGACCTGAAACATCCCATTCAGATAGAGCTTCACTCTCTCTACTGAGAGGACAGGAACTGAAACATCCCATCCAGACAGAGCTTCTCTCTCTACTGAGAGGACAGGTACTGAAACATCCCATTCAGACAGAGCTTCACTCTCTCTACTGAGAGGACAGGACCTGAAACATCCCATTCAGACAGAGCTTCACTCTCTCTACTGAGAGGACAGGAACTGAAACATCCCATCTAGACAGAGCTTCTCTCTCTACTGAGAGGACAGGTACTGAAACATCCCATTCAGACAGAGCTTCACTCTCTCTACTGAGAGGACAGGAACTGAAACATCCCATCCAGACAGAGCTTCTCTCTCTACTGAAAGGACAGGTACTGAAACATCCCATTCAGACAGAGCTTCACTCTCTCTACTGAGAGGACAGGACCTGAAACATCCCATTCAGACAGAGCTTCACTCTCTCTACTGAGAGGACAGGAACTGAAACATCCCATCTAGACAGAGCATCTCTCTCTACTGAGAGGACAGGTACTGAAACATCCCATTCAGACAGAGCTTCACTCTCTCTACTGAGAGGACAGGAACTGAAACATCCCATTCAGACAGAGCTTCACTCTCTCTACTGAGAGGACAGGAACTGAAACATCCCATTCAGACAGAGCTTCACTCTCTCCACTGAGAGGACAGGAACTGAAACATCCCATTCAGACAGAGCTTCACCCTCTCTACTGAGAGGACAGGAACTGAAACATCCCATTCAGACAGAGCTTCTCTCTCTACTGAAAGGACAGGTACTGAAACATCCCATTCAGACAGAGCTTCACCCTCTCTACTGAGAGGACAGGAACTGAAACATCCCATTCAGACAGAGCTTCACTCTCTCTACTGAGAGGACAGTAACTGAAACATCCCATTCAGACAGAGCTTCACTCTCACTACAAACATCTCAGGCTTTTCTAGAGTTCCTCTCTATGAAGCAACAGTATAAAGTAAAGCATCATATTCTGCTGTTTGTGTCTGGTCCTTTTAAATCCATCAGTTAGAGCTCCATCCATATGATGCAGCATTGACCTGATGATGATGATGATGATGATCACAACAAGAGAGACAACATCAGTTTCCTTTCAGACAATGTCTTCTTATAATCTTTTTGACATGTGGTAATGGATGGTTCCTCCATTTCCAGATCTCCCATTGTGTCTTGTATATAATGTTATAATAATCACTGATCAACTGATGTTTCTTAGAGTTCACCCCTCTGCCACGCATGAAGCAGACGTGAGTGTATTTGGTGAGGAGGTTTTGTCATGGTGTATATGACTGTGATAGGAGAGTCATTTTGAGTCTGACAGTAATACACTGATGAGTCTGTCTCCTCCACATTGTTAATAATCAAAAAATAATCTGATTTAGACTGATGATTAGATGTGAATTTAGGAGAGGAGAAACCAGAACCATATTCTACAGAGCTCCAACCAGTGTGGTACCACATTAACACGTACTGAGGGACTCCTCCTGGAACCTGTTAATACCAACCAGTAATATTATCAACAGTCTCCAGGTTACAGTCCATAATGGTGGTCTCTATTATAAACAGTCCCCAGGTTACAGTCCATAGTGTTCGTCTCTATTATCAACAGTCCCCAGGTTACAGTCCATAGTGGCCATCTCTATTATCAACAGTCCCCAGGTTACAGTCCATAGTGGCCATCTTTATTATCAACAGTCCCCAGGTTACAGTCCATAATGGTGGTCTCTATTATAAACAGTCCCCAGGTTACAGTCCATAGTGGCCGTCTCTATTATCAACAGTCCCCAGGTTACAGTCCATAGTGGCCGTCTCTATTATCAACAGTCCCCAGGTTACAGTCCATAGTGGCCATCTCTATTATCAACAGTCCCCAGGTTACAGTCCATAATGGTGGTCTCTATTATAAACAGTCCCCAGGTTACAGTCCATAGTGGCCGTCTCTATTATCAACAGTCCCCAGGTTACAGTCCATAGTGGCCATCTCTATTATCAACAGTCTCCAGGTTACAGTCCATAATGGTGGTCTCTATTATAAACAGTCCCCAGGTTACAGTCCATAGTGTTCGTCTCTATTATCAACAGTCCCCAGGTTACAGTCCAGAGTGGCCGTCTCTCCTTTCCTCACTGTCACAACAGGAGGCTTCTGTGTTACCACAGTCACACCACTGACACCTGGGAAATAAGAAGATGACATGTAGTAAAGAGAAACATACAGACTCATTATTAATAAACCAGGAAGTAAAACCTCCAGGAAGTCAGACTCCTTACATGTTAGAGCAGTGATGAGAGTGCAGAGTGTCCCCAGCATGTTGTCAGTGTGTGGTATGAACGGCCCTTACTGTCCAGCTGAGAGATGAGCAGGGATGGAGTGTGAGGAGAGGAGAGGCTGCAGGACCCACCTATAAGGAGACAGACAGGGAGGACCAGAGGGAGGGGCCTCAGCAGGTAACCTATGACCAAGCCAGGGAGTACCAGAGGGCCGGGCCTCTGCAGGTAACCAATCACCAGCTTCTATTATTGTTGATTGACATACAGTGCCTTGCGAAAGTATTCGGCCCCCTTGAACTTTGCGACCTTTTGCCACATTTCAGGCTTCAAACATAAAGATATAAAACTGTATTTTTTTGTGAAGAATCAACAACAAGTGGGACACAATCATGAAGTGGAACGACATTTATTGGATATCTCTAACTTTTTTAACAAATCAAAAACTGAAAAATTGGGCGATTTTGATTACCTGTGTGTAATCAAGTCTCCGTATAAATGCACCTGCACTGTGATAGTCTCAGAGGTCCGTTAAAAGCGCAGAGAGCATCATGAAGAACAAGGAACACACCAGGCAGGTCCGAGATACTGTTGTGAAGAAGTTTAAAGCCGGATTTGGATACAAAAAGATTTCCCAAGCTTTAAACATCCAAAGGAGCACTGTGCAAGCGATAATATTGAAATGGAAGGAGTATCAGACCACTGCAAATCTACCAAGACCTGGCCGTCCCTCTAAACTTTCAGCTCATACAAGGAGAAGACTGATCAGAGATGCAGCAAAGAGGCCCATGATCACTCTGGATGAACTGCAGAGATCTACAGCTGAGGTGGGAGACTCTGTCCATAGGACAACGATCAGTCGTATATTGCACAAATCTGGCCTTTATGGAAGAGTGGCAAGAAGAAAGCCATTTCTTAAAGATATCCATAAAAAGTGTTGTTTAATGTTTGCCACAAGCCACCTGGGAGACACACCAAACATGTGGAAGAAGGTGCTCTGGTCAGATGAAACCAAAATTGAACTTTTTGGCAACAATGCAAAACGTTATGTTTGGCGTAAAAGCAACACAGCTGAACACACCATCCCCACTGTCAAATCTGAAAAACTGAAAAATACTCTGCTGTTTTCAGCCAAGATCTCAGCGATCACTGCCTCATTGCCTGCATCCGTAATGGGTCTGTGGTCAAACGACGACCCCTTATCACTGTCAAACGCTCCCTAAAACACTTCAGCGAGCAGGCCTTTCTAATTTACCTGGCCCGGGTACCCTGGAAGGATGTTGACCTCATCCCGTCAGTAGAGGATGCCTGGTCATTCTTTAAAAGTGCCTTCCTCATCATCTTAAATAATTCCCCTTTCAAAACATGTAGAATCAGGAAAAGATATAGCCCTTGGTTCACTCCAGACCTGACTGCCCTTGACCAGCGCAAAAACATCCTGTGGCATTCTGCATTAGCATCGAATATCCCCTGTGATATACAACTTTTCAGGGAAGTTAGGAACCAATATACACAGGTAGTTAGCAAAGCTAAGGCTAGCTTTTTCAAGCAGAAATTTGCATCCTGTAGCACAAACTCAAAAAAGTTCTATGAAACTGTAGTCTATGGAGAATAAGAGCACCTCCTCCCAGCTGCCCACTGCACTGAGGCTAGGAAACACTGTCACCACCGATAAATCTAATTTAATTTCAGAGCTGGTCCATTTCAGAGCAGGTCATGGGTGCACCTCAGCCACGCTCAAGGTCCTAAACGATATCATAACCACCATAAGAGACATTACTGTGCAGCCGTATTCATCGACCTGGCCAAGGTGTTCGACTCTGTCAATCACCACATTCTTATTGGCAGACTCAATAGCTTTGTTTTCTCAAATGATTCCCTCGCCTGGTTCACCAACTACTTCTCTGATAGAGTTCAGTGTGTCATATTGGAGGGCCTGTTGTCCGGACCTCTGGCAGTCTCTATGGGGGTGCCACAGGGTTCAATTCTCGGGCCGACTCTCTTCATTAATGATGTTGCTCTTGCTGCTGGTGATTCTCTGATTCACCTCTACGCAGACGACACCATTCTGTATACTTCTGGCCCTTCTTTGGACTCTGTGTTAACTAACCTCCAGATGAGCTTCAAAGCCATGCAACTCTCCTTCCGTGGCCTCCAACTGCTCTTAAATGCTGGTAAAACTAAATGCATGCTCTTCAACCGATCACTGCCCGCACCTGCCCGCACGTCCAGCATCACTACTCTGGATGGTTCTGACTTGTGGATACTCTGGATGGTTCTGATATGTGGACAACTGCAAATACCTAGGTGTCTGGTTAGACTGTAAACTCTCCTTCCAAACTCACATCAAGCATCTCCAATCCAAAATTAAATCTAGAATCTGCTTCCTATTTCACAACAAAGCATCCTTCACTCACGCTGCCAAACATCCCCTCGTAAAACTGACCATCCTACCGATCCTTGACTTCGGCGATGTCATTTATAAATTAGCCTCCAACACTCTACTCAACAAATTGGATGCAGTCTATCACAGTGCCATCCGTTTTGTTACCGTTTTGTCATACACTACCCACCACTGCGACCCGTGCGCTCTCATTGGCTGGCCCTCGCTTCATACTCATACTCATACATGCAGCGTTTAATCCACTGGCTCCAGGTCATCTACAAGTCTCTGGTAGTTAAAGCCCCGCCTTATCTCAGCTCGCTGGTCACCATAGCAGCACCCATCCGTAGCACCTGCTCCAGCAAGTATATCTCACTGGTCACCCCCAAAGCCAATTTCTCCTTTGGTCGCCTTTCCTTCCAGTTCTCTGCTGCCAATGACTGGAACGAACTGCAAAAGTCACTGAAGCTGGAGACTCATATCTCCCTCACTAACTTTAAGAACCAGCTGTCAGAGCAGCTCACAGATCACTGCACTTGTACATAGGCCATCTGTAAAAAGCCCATCTATCTACCTTCCTCATCCCCATACTGTATTTATTTATTTATCTTGCTCCTTTGCACCCCAGTATCTCTACTTGCACATTCATCTTCTGCACATCTACCATTCCAGTGTTTAATTGCTATATTGTAATTACTTCGCCACCATGGCCTATTTATTGCTTTACCTTCCTTAACTTACCTCATTTGCACTCACTGTATATAGACTTTTTGTTTTATTTTTCTACTGCATTATTGACTGTATGTTTTGTTTATTCCATGTGTAACTCTGTGTTGTTGTATGTGTCGAACTCCTGTGCTTTATCTTGGCCAGGTCACAGTTGTAAATGAGAACTTGTTCTCAACTAGCCTACCTGGTTAAATAAAGGTGTTCTCAACCAGCCTACCTGGTTAAATAAAGGTGTTCTCAACTAGCCTACCTAAAGGTGTTCTCAACTAGCCTACCTGGTTATATAAAGGTGTCAACTAGCCTACCTGGTTAAATAAAGGTGTTCTCAACTGGCCTACCTGGTTAAATAAAGGTGTTCTCAACTAGCCTACCTGGTTAAATAAAGGTGTTCTCAACTAGCCTACCTGGTTAAATAAAGGTGTTCTCAACTGGCCTACCTGGTTAAATAAAGGTTAAACCGGGTTAAAGGTGTTCTCAACTGGCCTACCGGGTTAAATAAAGGTGTTCTCAACTGGCCTACCTGGTTAAATAAAGGTGTTCTCAACTGGCCTACCGGGTTAAATAAAGGTTCAATTAAAAAATAATTTAAAAAAGGGAACAACACATCACTTCCTGTAACTCCGTGTCAGAGCTAGAACACGCCCCCGGCGATTTTTTTTTATACCTTTATTTAACTAGGCAAGTCAGTTAAGAACACATTCTAATGTTCAATGACGGCCTAGGAACAGTGGGTTAACTGCCTGTTCAGGGACAGAACGACAGATTTGTAACTTGTCAGCCCGGTTGCTAGTCCACCGGTCTAACCACTAGGCTACCCTGAAAGCGAAATGCTTGTGCTTCTAGTTCCGACAGTGCAGTAATATCTAACAAATAATCTAACAAATTCACAACAACTACCTAATACACACAAATCTAAAGGGGTGGAATAAGAATGTGTACATATAAATATATGGATGAGCGATGGCCGTGCAGCATAGGCAAGATGCAGTAGATGGTATAGAATACAGTATATACATATGAGATGAGTAAAGTAGGATATGTAAACATTATAAAAGTGGAATTATTTAAAGTGACTAGTATTATGTATTAAAGTGGCCAATGATTTGGAGTGATTCCTGCATCCTGAGGTAAAATAGAGGCCGGTGTTGTAGTCCAAAATACCTGGATGCTTCCTCAGTTTAGGATCTGGGTCATTCCAACAAACGATGCCTATTAAAAAGTGTAACTTGGTCAAAAATAACTTTGATTTTGTCATAAATAGCACATATTCGCCTTCATAAACAACGTGTTTTACCATCTCAAGAGGTTAAATATAGAAAGTAATATAACAAATGCCTAGTAAGTGTCAAATAAAGTAACAGAGTTGATGATTTCTTCTTAAATAAGCCATGAATCCCCTTGTGACAGGGAGAGTGGAAGCTTGTTGTGTGCAGAAAGGAGGCAATTGAATGCTTCACAAAAAATGTTTTATTGTTACAACATTTCCATCCTATCTATCTATGAGTAACAAGATTGACATAATGCTCCACCTGCTCAGTTTTCCACCAAATAACACCAGAAAATGGCCAAGAACCAGCTCACCTGCTTTTACTCTATGATTTGACTATTAGATGTTTAATGTTTCTTTGATAAAACTATTTAAAAAGGAATAGTTTCCCCATATTAATTAGACTCAACAAAATGATGTTGCCACGAGCAGCACCGGAGATATTGAGATGGGCGAGATGCAACACTTCACTCTCACACAATAACACAAAGTATCTACGCATGTGCACGGGTACTCTTCACACTGTGTACAGCGTGGTGGCCAGGCCATCAAAAGAGCGGAGAGGTTGAGCTTCGCGCTTCAACGCTCTTAGTTGTTGTGAGAATTGACTGACTACGCTGTTTACTTTCTGTATCTACATCATATTGCTGGTTTGAATGCCAGAGCCGACAAGGTGGGGGAAATCTGTCGCTGTGCCCTTGAACAAAGCACTTAAAACAAATTGCTCAATGGGCTCAGTGTAATGGCGACCCTGGCCGTGATTCCGCTCCCTGCGGGTGTCTCAGGGGGAGTTGGGATTTGCAAAAAACACATTTCATTACACACTGTGTGTAACAGAACAAATATAAACACCCCCCAATTATGTATTACTGGCTGAGGAGAGACTACACTGAATACAAATGTCATCTAATTTAATGTCCTGAACATTCGATCAATCAATCAAACATATTTTATGAAGCTCTTTTTACATCAGCAGCTGTCACAAAGTGATTTACAGATACCCAGACTGAAACCACATAGAACAGGCAGAAGCACATTGGGCAGGAAAACTCCCCAGAAGGAAGGAACTTGGGAAAGAACCTAGAGAGGAACCTTGAGAAGAAGCAGACTCAGAGGAAGGAACCTAGAGAGGAACCAGGCTCAGAGGGAGGAACCTTGAGAGGAAGCTGGCTCAGAAGGAGGAACCTAGAGAGGAAGCAGGCTCAGAGGGAGGAACCTAGATAGAAACCAGGCTCAGAGGGAGGAACCTAGATAGAAACCAGGCTCAGAGGGAGGAACCTAGATAGGAACCAGGCTCAGAAGGAGGAACCATACAGTCCATGTACCATACAGTCTACGTACCATACAGTCTATGTTACCATACAGTCCATGTACCATACAGTCTACGTACCATACAGTCTATGTTACCATACAGTCCATGTACCATACAGTCTACGTACCATACACTCTATGTTACCATACAGTCGATGTACCATCAGTCTATGTTACCATACAGTCCATGTACCATCAGTCTATGTTACCATACAGTCCATGTACCATCAGTCTATGTACCATACAGTCTCGGAGGAAAATAATGTCACTGTAACCTGATGACATCCGCAAGCCTATGAATGTGTGTAATCCACTCATCTAATCTACTTTATGTTACCTAGTGTCCACCAGAGATTAGACCAGAACATGGTTTTATGTCAAAGGCATATGGAGGTGCCCTTGATTTGCACTGAACATGGTTGTGTTTGCACTTTTGGGACTATTGCATTGATTGATCCCATAGTACCAGGCAAGCTAAATAACGCACAGACATACACCTGTCCTGCACTTGTTAAGATAACGTTCTTATTCCAATTCACTACCTGTTCACGTGTTGTATTATTATTCTGAGACACAGACCTCCCTACCCCCTCTTTTCTCGCCTCCTCATCTTTCCCTTCACCACGGTGGATATACCATATTCCTAAACGAGTCAGCGAGATTCCAGTTAGGATAAACTAGGACAGGACAATTTAAGCAAGATGGCGCTTCCCCTGTCGCCAGCTAAAGTGACGCTCCGATAGTGCAATGAGTATTGAATATCTCCTAGGGAATATAGCGAGGATTCTGGATAACTCTGTGCAGACTAATCAATCATGTGGCATTGATCTACTCTAAAGACAGAGGAAGAACATAACTTGACTTGGAGAGTAAGATTGCCACTGGACGAATGTCAAGGTGTTTGTACAGTCAGAGACAAAACCGAAAACGATGTAGCCTAAATAACGGAATCACGTCGACAAAGCAGCGCGATAAAGCAGCGGGGTTCTGTATTCTGGCTCATCATCATCAAACTGGTTGGATGACGGAGAAGAAAAGCGTGGGACGGGAGATGCCTATCTGTCGTTTTTAATCATCCGTCAGTCAAGTGAATGCCTGCGGTATCAAATTCAAAAACAAATACCGACGGGAATGTTTGTCAACATATGTCTATTGATCCGATGTGAAGGATGCGCGCACTGCGTCTCAAGGGTGTCAATGAGAAATAGCCTAAAATGCAGCGTTTAATTTGACTGGCGTACAATCCTTCGGCTAAATGTGCTTTAGTCAACATCTGATCTATTTCCATGTTGTATTTTGATAAACCCTGTCTGCTGTCGTCTCAAGACTGAAGAGGGGGGAGGATGTCCGTGGCTCTCTCCGTGACGGTTATGTCTTCAGCGTTCTTTAATCCCAGTTTTGCCTTCAGTTCCCATTTTGACTCAGGTACGTGTCGATCTCAAACGGACATTTAACCTGTGTGTGTTGTTTCATGTGTGTTTCATCTAATGTCTTTGTCAGAATGTGTATTGCTAGTATTGAATTTGAAATATAATATTCTTCTTCATCATCATCAGGTCCCTCTCTATGTTGAATCATTGTGTGTTTAAACTCTGCTGCTGGTCCTTCAGCTCCATGTGAAGGATATGGATGTTCATCTGTCAACAACAGCAGCTAGATCAACATACAGTAGCCAGTGTGCTGTTGGCAGCCTTTATAGCCTGGTTGTGTGTGTGTGTAGGTCTATGTGTGTTGATATTTGGGCAGTCTTCTTCTCCCTTTCTGTAGTCAGACCTCCAGCAGCACCCCCTTTTTTTTGCCTCTTGGAGCAGTTTCCATGGCAACCCGAGGGGAGGGTGGCATGTTATTATTTTAGAGGAATGCTGAGGAAGTTGGGATGAAGGGCAGTGTGTGTGTGTGTGTGTGTGTGTGTGTGTGTGTGTGTGTGTGTGTGTGTGTGTGTGTGTGTGTGTGTGTGTGTGTGTGTGTGTGTGTGTGTGTGTGTGTGTGTGTGTTGGTGTGTATTGGTGTGTGTGTTTCACTACCACGCTATTGCCTGCCTCTCTCAGCCTGATCCGCAGTGGAGAAAGGCAGCTCAAAGCCAACCTAGCATGCAGACCCCTGCAGGTGTGTGTGTGTGTGCGTTTGTGTGCATTTGCGTGTGTATGCTTGTGTGTCAGCCCAGTTTAGCCCAGCTCAAACCTACTTCAGTTCACTGGAGACCTCACTCCCTGACTCTGGCTCTACGGCTTGTTGTTGAAAGTACAGTAGTCTGCCTGTCTGCAGTGTTTACCCAGAGCTCAGGGCAACTGGACAGAGCAGAGCCACCATGGACTCTGGCTACTAGAGCCAGCATGATGGGCAGGAGCACTCAGGTGCTGCTGTGTTGGGGGAGGGTTTGAGAGGGGAGGAAGAGACGTGTGAGGGAGTGGGGTGTGAGGAGAGAGAGTTGGAGAGGAGGAGAGAGAGTAGAGGGGGAGAGGGTTGAGGAAGGGAAATTGGGATACCTAGTCAGTGAGTGCGTTCAACTGAAATGTGTCTTCCACATTTAAGGAAGGGGAGTGTGTGCAGACAGCCTCAGTGAAGAGTTGAATTAGAGCAGAATAAATTAATGGGAGGTAGAGTAAACAGGATTGAGGTTGTCGCTGCGGTTTGTGTGTGTGTGTGTGTGTGTGTGTGTGTGTGTGTGTGTTTAAAGAGCATTGAGTGTCCCTGCACTAGGCTGTCTGTGCTCAGCATATAAATGAGGTAGCCCTGACGACCAGCCTCCTACAGCTCACTCTGGTCGCTGCATGCAAGATCTCTCTTTTTCTATTTTCCCAGACCTGTCACTAGTGATATGGGGGTTTCAGTACCCCACGCTGTACCTGTCACTAGTGATATGGGGGTTTCAGTACCCCATGCTGTACCTGTCACTAGTGATATGGGGGTTTCAGTACCCCATGCTGTACCTGTCACTAGTGATATGGGGGTTTCAGTACCCCATGCTGTACCTGTCACTAGTGATATGGGGGTTTCAGTACTCCACGCTGTACCTGTCACTAGTGATATGGGGGTTTCAGTACCACATGCTGTACCTGTCACTAGTGATATGGGGGTTTCAGTACCACATGCTGTACCTGTCACTAGTGATATGGGGGTTTCAGTACCACATGCTGTACCTGTCACTAGTGATATGGGGGTTTCAGTACCCCATGCTGTACCTGTCACTAGTGATATGGGGGTTTCAGTACTCCACGCTGTACCTGTCACTAGTGATATGGGGGTTTCAGTACCACATGCTGTACCTGTCACTAGTGATATGGGGGTTTCAGTACCACATGCTGTACCTGTCACTAGTGATATGGGGGTTTCAGTACCACATGCTGTACCTGTCACTAGTGATATGGGGGTTTCAGTACCCCATGCTGTACCTGTCACTAGTGATATGGGGGTTTCAGTACTCCACGCTGTACCTGTCACTAGTGATATGGGGGTTTCAGTACCACATGCTGTACCTGTCACTAGTGATATGGGGGTTTCAGTACCACATGCTGTACCTGTCACTAGTGATATGGGGGTTTCAGTACCACATGCTGTACCTGTCACTAGTGATATGGGGGTTTCAGTACCACATGCTGTACCTGTCACTAGTGATATGGGGATTTCAGTACCACATGCTGTACCTGTCACTAGTGATATGGGGGTTTCAGTACCACATGCTGTACCTGTCACTAGTGATATGGGGGTTTCAGTACCCCACGCTGTACCTGTCACTAGTGATATGGGGGTTTCAGTACCACATGCTGTACCTGTCACTAGTGATATGGGGGTTTCAGTACCCCACGCTGTACCTGTCACTAGTGATATGGGGGTTCCAGTACTCCACGCTGTACCTGTCACTAGTGATATGGGGGTTTCAGTACTCCACGCTGTACCTGTCACTAGTGATATGGGGGTTCCAGTACTCCACGCTGTACCTGTCACTAGTGATATGGGGGTTTCAGTACCCCACGCTGTACCTGTCACTAGTGATATGGGGGTTTCAGTACCACATGCTGTACCTGTCACTAGTGATATGGGGGTTTCAGTACCACATGCTGTACCTGTCACTAGTGATATGGGGGTTTCAGTACCACATGCTGTACCTGTCACTAGTGATATGGGGGTTTCAGTACCACATGCTGTACCTGTCACTAGTGATATGGGGGTTTCAGTACCACATGCTGTACCTGTCACTAGTGATATGGGGGTTTCAGTACCACATGCTGTACCTGTCACTAGTGATATGGGGGTTTCAGTACCCCACGCTGTACCTGTCACTAGTGATATGGGGGTTTCAGTACCACATGCTGTACCTGTCACTAGTGATATGGGGGTTTCAGTACCACATGCTGTACCTGTCACTAGTGATATGGGGGTTTCAGTACCACATGCTGTACCTGTCACTAGTGATATGGGGGTTTCAGTACCACATGCTGTACCTGTCACTAGTGATATGGGGGTTTCAGTACCACATGCTGTACCTGTCACTAGTGATATGGGGGTTTCAGTACCACATGCTGTACCTGTCACTAGTGATATGGGGGTTTCAGTACCACATGCTGTACCTGTCACTAGTGATATGGGGGTTTCAGTACCCCATGCTGTACCTGTCACTAGTGATATGGGGGTTTCAGTACCACATGCTGTACCTGTCACTAGTGATATGGGGATTTCAGTACCCCATGCTGTACCTGTCACTAGTGATATGGGGGTTTCAGTACCCTACTCTGTACCTGTCACTAGTGATATGGGGGTTTCAGTACCCTACTCTGTACCTGTCACTAGTGATATGGGGATTTCAGTACCACATGCTGTACCTGTCACTAGTGATATGGGGGTTTCAGTGCCACATGCTGTACCTGTCACTGGTGATATGGGGGTTTCAGTACCACATGCTGTACCTGTCACTAGGGATATGGGGGTTTCAGTACCACATGCTGTACCTGTCACTAGTGATATGGGGTTTCAGTACCCCACGCTGTACCTGTCACTAGTGATATGGGGGTTTCAGTACCCTACTCTGTACCTGTCACTAGTGATATGAGGGTTTCAGTACCCCATGCTGTACCTGTCACTAGTGATATGGGGGTTTCAGTACCACATGCTGTACCTGTCACTAGTGATATGGGGGTTTCAGTACCCTGCTCTGTACCTGTCACTAGTGATATGGGGATTTCAGTACCACATGCTGTACCTGTCACTAGTGATATGGGGGTTTCAGTACCACATGCTGTACCTGTCACTGGTGATATGGGGGTTTCAGTACCACATGCTGTACCTGTCACTAGTGATATGGGGGTTTCAGTACCACATGCTGTACCTGTCACTAGTGATATGGGGGTTTCAGTACCACATGCTGTACCTGTCACTAGTGATATGGGGGTTTCAGTACCACATGCTGTACCTGTCACTAGTGATATGGGGATTTCAGTACCCCACGCTGTACCTGTCACTAGTGATATGGGGTTTCAGTACCCCACGCTGTACCTGTCACTAGTGATATGGGGATTTCAGTACCCCACGCTGTACCTGTCACTAGTGATATGGGGGTTTCAGTACCACATGCTGTACCTGTCACTAGTGATATGGGGATTTCAGTACCCCACGCTGTACCTGTCACTAGTGATATGGGGTTTCAGTACCCCACGCTGTACCTGTCACTAGTGATATGGGGATTTCAGTACCCCACGCTGTACCTGTCACTAGTGATATGGGGGTTTCAGTACCCTAAGCTGGACCTGTCACTAGTGATATGGGGGTTCCAGTACCCCATGCTGTACCTGTCCCTAGTGATATGGGGGTTCCAGTACCCATCGCTGTACCTGTCACTAGTGATATGGGGGTTCCAGTACCCCACGCTGTACCTGTCACTAGTGATATGGGGATTTCAGTACCACATGCTGTACCTGTCACTAGTGATATGGGGGTTTCAGTACCCCATGTTGTACCGTTCACTAGTGATATTTGGGAGGTAGAGTAACCCCCATATTTATCATGGTGTACAAGACACCTTTCTGATTTGCGCCTGTCTAGGTGGACTAATCCATTGTTTAGGCCGTGGGGGTGGCACAGTCCATCACTCTAAGACATGTTCTACTGAAATTGTATATGGTTATATTGGTCAGAAATAGTTTATTGTAATCTAACAGCACCTGTTTGGCACTTATAATACTCACCCAGCGCTTGTTCCTTTAACCCTTCCTTTATCTGGATATCCAGTAGTTTACACCACTAAGTCAAACATCTTTTACAGATCTCACTTCCCCTTTCCCTCCTGAACAACCAGTAAACATTCCCCTGTTTTGGGTTTGTCACGTCCTCTGCGTCCGTTTTGCTGTTATGCTTATCTGAGTTTATGATTATGATATGCTATAAGTCATGCCCGATTGTCATAATAGAGAGAGCAAGGGTTGAGGGAATAGGGAATGAGGGATTTCGGTAAGAGAACTTTTCAGTCAGACATGGCTATAATTATGTTTCAGCTTCAGCAACATGGACAGCGTGATTAACACTGTTGATGCTCTGTGGTGGTCGCTGCAGCAGGGAGGAGAGAGAGAGACAATGGGTGCTAGTCACACAGTCACTCTTTTTTTTAACAAAGCACAGCCAGTCTGAGTCAGGCCCGGCACAATCAAATCAATTGTGGTCGGAATTCCTCTAGTCATTTGTGTCTTAATTATGTAATCAAACAGTGTGCGTAAACCATCAGACAAGCCCAGTGAATGTAGTTGATTTGATTGTTTGTTTTGGAAAAATACACGTTTAAAAATGTAGACCAATCGATTTCGACCAACATTCTTCTTTTCGGGGACAGCCCTAATTTCAGCCCAGGTCTGCTGTCCTTCATGCTGTCCAGTGGCTGGCCTCAGCCTGGCTTGGGACTCTGGTTCTGGCCTCATCTTGGCCTGGCCTGGTTCTGGCCTCAGCCTGGCCTGGCTCTGGTTCTGGTTCTGGCCTCAGCCTGGCCTGGGACTCTGGTTCTGGCCTCAGCCTGGCCTGGAACTCTGGTTCTGGTCTCAGCCTGGCCTGGGACTCTGGTTCTGGCCTCAGCTTGGCCTGGCTCTGGTTCTGGTTCTGGCCTCAGCCTGGCCTGGGACTCTGGTTCTGGTCTCAGCCTGTCCTGGCTCTAGTTCTGACCTCAGCCTGGCCTGACTCTGGTTCTGGTTTCAGCCTGGCCTGGCTCTAGTTCTGACCTCAGCCTGGCCTGACTCTCGTTCTGGTCTCAACCTGGCCTGGCTCTGGTTCTGACCTCAGCCTGGCCTGGCTCTGGTTCTGGCCTCAGCCTGGCCTGGCCTGGGACTCTGGTTCTGGCCTCAGCCTGGCCTGGCCTGGGACTCTGGTTCTAACCTCAGCCTGGCCTGGCTCTGGTTCTAACCTCAGCCTGGCCTGGGATTCTGGTTCTGGCCTCAGCCTGGCCTGGGACTCTGGTTCTGGCCTCAGTCTGGCCTGTCCTGGGGCTCTGGTTCTGGTTCTGGCCTCAGCCTGGCCTGAGACTCTGGTTCTGGTTCTGGCCTCAGCCTGGCCTGGCCTGGCCTGGCCTGGGGCTCTGGTTCTGGCCTCAGCCTCAGCCTGGCCTGGGACTCTTGTTCTGGTTTTGGTTGTTTCCTCAGCCTGGCCTGGGACTCTGGTTGTGTCCTCAGTCTGGCCTGTCCTGGGGCTCTGGTTCTGGTTCTGGCCTCAGCCTGGCCTGAGACTCTGGTTCTGGTTCTGGCCTCAGCCTGGCCTGGCCTGGCCTGGCCTGGGGCTCTGGTTCTGGCCTCAGCCTCAGCCTGGCCTGGGACTCTTGTTCTGGTTTTGGTTGTTTCCTCAGCCTGGCCTGGGACTCTGGTTGTGTCCTGGTGCTGGACATTATTATGTAACCCCACCACATTAATGTGATTGTGTAATTTGAGGTGAAAAGACACTCCCGTCTCGATCTTGGCTGGGAAATCATGGGTGAAAATACTTGGTCTGCATTCCAAATGGCACCCTATTCCCTAAATAGTGCACTAGTTTTCACTGGAGCATGTAGTGCAGTTTGTAGGGAATAGGGTGCATTTAGGACCCTTGTACTTGTTCACAGTGGTTAACTGAGGATCGCTCTGGGCTTTCCCTCTAATCAAATTGGTCCATTGGCGTTTTATTGCTGTGGAGAGGGTGAGCTTTATAAACCCTTAGGAATGACTTTTATTGCTGTGGAGAGGGTGAGCTTTATAAACCCTTAGGAATGACTTTTATTGCTGTGGAGAGGGTGAGCTTTATAAACCCTTAGGAAGGACTTTTATTGCCTTGGAGAGGGTGAGCTTTATAAACCCTTAGGAAGGACTGTTATTGCTGTGGAGAGGGTGAGCTTTATAAACCCTTAGGAATGACTTTTATTGCTGTGGAGAGGGTGAGCTTCATAAACCCTTAGGAAGGACTGTTATTGCTGTGGAGAGGGTGAGCTTTATAAACCCTTAGGAATGACTTTTATTGCTGTGGAGAGGGTGAGCTTCATAAACCCTTAGGAATGACTTTTATTGCTGTGGAGAGGGTGAGCTTTATAAACCCTTAGGATTGACTTTTATTGCTGTGGAGAGGGTGAGCTTTATAAACCCTTAGGAATGACTTTTATTGCTGTGGAGAGGGTGAGCTTTATAAACTAACTATGTGTTTTAGAATGTTGAGTAGCTTCAGAGGTCAACAGAGGTCAGAAGAGGTCACAGCCAATGTTCCCTCTAATTTGTTTTGACACTGAACAAATTTCAGGTCTGCTGAGTGCAAACATGAACATTGTGAAAATTCGGTGAAATTTCCAGCGCGCGTTTACTGTGAACACTGAGGCTGTACCCACTTTAAGTTACAGTTGTAATAGTGGCCAAGCTATTTGATCACAATGTAGAGTGGCCTACCATCAACAACAATGGAGGAAATGCATCCCATAACATTTTAACATGGAAATAGCTGTTCTATCATTCAGCCTACAGTAGCAGCCAATGTGTGTTGTTCAATGTAGACCTACATTACATGAGACTTTTGAAAAAATCATGCAGATTAACCTGTTTATCCATTTGTCCTTCAGACAAGGAGGTGACTGAAAATGTTGTTGTTGTTGTTGTTTGATTCAAGAAACCACTTAAAATCAAATGTGTTATTATTCCCACACCATTATTACAGAGAATCAGACACATTATGCGACCCTCTGCCGATTGGCTACTTAGCTTATTCAAGCCTGCCTCAAAATACAACACTGCCCCTTTAAGACAGAAACAAACTCTTTACCTGACTGGCATTTTAAAGATGTCTAGAAATGTACATGTTTTGTGCTCTTGTAGGAATCACTCCCCTATTGCTGAATACTAATGATCTACAACTGGGCTAATAACTCACTAACAAAGGATATGAACAAAATGAGCGTAAGTGACTACATGCAGCTCTCGCTTTGATCTCAAAACAAGAGCATCTACTCACGACCACAGTTCTAAACACAGTCCATTTCAGAGTAAATGACACAGATCCATATATGGCAATGGTCTATTTGCATTTAGGCCTACTGCAACTCTGATTGGCTATGCCGCACAGGTCTGTGTAGAGTACCGACTGAGTCGTAGGATCCTATTGCAGTAGCGAATCCTACTCCTATGCTTTCAGCCCACAACAACATCTCTTGCGTAGTTCCGTTTGTTTCAGTATATTGCATTGATTGGAGCACAATTGCCACAGAAAAGGGAAACGGTGATAGTGTTAACTGACAGGGAGAAGTCTAGAAGTTCAGACGGTTAGTACCATCCCCTTTCACTCTGTATAGATCAGGGTGTCAAACATACTGCCCGAGACCCAGCCTCTCTATCCTCCTCCTGTCCTCCTTTCCTCCTCCTCTCTCTTCATCCTCCTGTACCCCTTCTCCTCTTGGGATGGTGTGAGATGCAGGCAAGCAGCCTTCACCCCCCAGCAGGTGTCAGAGCACAGCTGCAATAACAGGAAATAAACCACACTCTGCTGATGTCTTAAATACTGTATGGGCTCTGAGCTGACAGGCACGCACACACACACACACACACACACACACACACACACACACACACACACACACACACACACACACACACACACACACACACACACACACACACAAGCTCATGGCCACATGCACACACAGAGGAATCAGTAATCACAGCGTGCTGTCTGTCTGTCTGTCTGTCTGTCATACTTTCACCAAGCCATGTTCACCAAGCCATGTTCACCTCACCCACATCACTGAGAGAGACGGTGATGACCTCCTACCTTCACCAAGCCATGTTCACCTCACCCACATCACTGAGAGAGACGGTGATGACCTCATACCTTCACCAAGCCATGTTCACCTCACCCACATCACTGAGAGAGATGGTGATGACTTCATACCTTCACCAAGCCATGTTCACCTCACCCACATCACTGAGAGAGACGGTGATGACTTCATACCTTCACCAAGCCATGTTCACCTCACCCACATCACTGAGAGAGACGGTGATGACCTCATACCTTCACCAAGCCATGTTCACCTCACCCACATCACCGAGAGAGACGGTGATGACCTCATACCTTCACCAAGCCATGTTCACCTCACTCACATCACTGAGAGAGATGGTGATGACCTCATACCTTCACCAAGCCATGTTCACCTCACCCACATCACTGAGAGAGACGGTGATGACTTCATACCTTCACCAAGCCATGTTCACCTCACCCACATCACTGAGAGAGATGGTGATGACCTCATACCTTCACCAAGCCATGTTCACCTCACCCACATCACTGAGAGAGATGGTGATGACCTCATACCTTCACCAAGCCATGTTCACCTCACTCACATCACTGAGAGAGACGGTGATGACCTCATACCTTCACCAAGCCATGTTCACCTCACCCACATCACTGAGAGAGACGGTGATGACCTCATACCTTCACCAAGCCATGTTCACCTCACCCACATCACTGAGAGAGACGGTGATGACCTCATACCTTCACCAAGCCATGTTCACCTCACTCACATCACTGAGAGAGACGGTGATGACCTCATACCTTCACCAAGCCATGTTCATCTTACCCACATCACTGAGAGAGACGGTGATGACCTCATACCTTCACCAAGCACGTTCACCTCACCCACATCACTGAGAGAGACGGTGATGACCTCATACCTTCACCAAGCCACGTTCACCTCACCCACATCACTGAGAGAGACGGTGATGACCTCATACCTTCACCAATTCACCAAGCCATGTTCACCTTAACCACATCACTGAGAGAGACGGTGATGACCTCATACCTTCACCAAGCCACGTTCACCTCACTCACATCACTGAGAGAGATGGTGATGACCTCATTCCTTCCAAAGAGCCTGACACAACAAAAAGACAACACTGATATACAGTACAGGGGATGAGGAATACAGACTAGCATTTTTTTTGTGTGTGTGTGTGTGTGTATGTGTGTGTGTGTGTGTGTGTGTGTGTGTGTGTGTGTGTGTGTTGTTCTCCATGACTGTCACACTAGTGTCACCTCTTGTTTCCCCTGTCAGCAGGAAGGGCTGAAGGACAGTCCCTCCATGGCTGCATTCCAAATTGAACTCTGTTTGTCTTATAGTGCGCTACATTGTACCAGGACCTCAGGGCCTGAAAGTAGTGCACTACATTGTACCAGGACCCCAGGGCCTGAAAGTAGTGCACTACATTGTACCAGGACCCCAGGGCCTGAAAGTAGTGCACTACATTGTACCAGTAGTGCACTACATTGTGCGCTATAGAAGGCATTTCTGCCTTCTATACTTACTTTCAAATGGCTCTCCTGTGAAGTCGTGACTTGCGACAGACGCCTAGTTTCCTGAATCGAGTCACATATAAGGAATAGGGTTTGGGACCCAGACCAGAGCTACAATCTCTCTCTCTGTCGCTCTCTCTCTATCTCTCTCTCTATCACTCTCGCTCCCTGTCTCCCTCTCTACACTGAGCTCAGTGAGAGCTGTCTCTCTGATTGTGTGTGTGTGTGTGTGTGTGTGTGTGTGTGTGTGTGTGTGTGTGTGTGTGTGTGTGTGTGTGTGTGTGTGTGTGTGTGTGTGTGTGTGTGTGTGTGTGCGTGCGTGCGTGCGTGCGTGCGTGCGTTTGTACTTGTGTGTCCATTTATGTGTACTTGTGTGTGGGTGGGTTGCAGGATTAAGAAGTCAAGCTAACAGCTTAGCCTTACTGAGAACACAATTAGCATTGATCTGTTACAGTCAGTCAATGACATGAAGACCTTAACACCAGAGCATTCCAAATATATCCCTTACTCCTTAAGGTCATATGGAATGACCCTGCTATTTATGGTAGCATCCCAAATGAAACCCTATTCCATTTATAGGGCACTACCCAGAATAGATATTACCACAGTATGAAATAGAGACTAGATATCACCACAGTCTGAAATAGACTAGATATCACCACAGACTGAAATAGAGACTAGATATCACCACAGTGTGAAATAGACTAGATATCACCACTGTGTGAAATAGACTACATATCACCACAGTATGAAATAGAGACTAGATATCACCACAGTCTGAAATAGACTACATATCACCACAGTATGAAATAGAGACTAGATATCACCACAGTGTGAAATAGAGACTAGATATCACCACAGTATGAAATAGACTAGATATCACCACTGTGTGAAATAGACTACATATCACCACAGTATGAAATAGAGACTAGATATCACCACAGTGTGAAATAGAGACTAGATATCACCACAGTATGAAATAGACTAGATATCACCACAGTGTGAAATAGAGACTAGATATCACCACAGTATGAAATAGAGACTAGATATCACCACAGTGTGAAATAGAGACTAGATATCACCACAGTCTGAAATAGAGACTAAATATCACCACAGTAGGAAACAGACTAGATATCACCACAGTATGAAACAGAGACTAGATTTCACCACAGTACACAGTATGTGTCATAGTGAGTGTGTTACAGTCCATAAGGGTCTATTTTTGTGTTTGTACACGCACACACACACACACACACACACTTCTCTCTTATAAGTGACATACATGTTTCATTGGGAAGGAACAGTTATATAAACAGACCGACTGTCTCAGCTTCCTCCTGAACATGGGGCTGTTCAGCCACAACCACTGTCTCTCTCCTCTATGTCTCAGCTTCCTCCTGAACATGGGGCTGTTCAGCCACAACCACTGTCTCTCTCCTCTCTGTCTCAGCTTCCTCCTGAACATGGAGCTGTTCAGCCACAACCACTGTCTCTCTCCTCTCTGTCTCAGCTTCCTCCTGAACATGGAGCTGTTCAGCCACAACCACTGTCTCCTCTCTGTCTCAGCTTCCTCCTAAACATGGGTCTGTTCTGTCACAACCACTGTCTCTCTCCTCTCCTATCTCTCCTCCCCTCCTCTCCTCTGTCTCTCCCTCCTCTCCTTTCTCTCCTCCTTTCTCTCCTCTCCTTTTGCTCTCCCCTCCTCTCTGTCTCTCCTTCTTCTCCTCTGTCTCTCCCTCCTCTCGCTCTCCCCTCCTCTCCTCTCTCTCTCCCACCTCTCCTCTCGATCTCCCCTCTCCTCTCCTCTCTGTCTCTCCCCCCTCTCCTCTCCTCTCCTCGCCTCTCCTCTCCTCTCCTCTCCTCTCCTCTCCTCTCCTCTCCTCTCCTCTCCTCTTCCTGGCCCCTCTCCCCTCCCCCCCCCTCTCTCTCTCTCTCTCTCTCTCTCTCTCCTCTCCTCTCCTCTCCTCTCCTCTCCTCTCCTCTCCCCTCCCCTCTCTCTCCCCTCCTCCCCACCTCTCCTCTCCTCTCTGTCTCTCCCTCCTCTCATCTCCTCTCCCTCCTCTCATCTCATCTCCTCTCCCTCCTCTCCTCTGTCTCTGCCTCCTCTCCTCTCTGTCTCTCCCTTCTCTTGCTCTCCCCTCCTACCCACCTCTCCTCTCCTCTCTGTCTCTCCCTTCTCTCGCTCTCCCCTCCTCCCCAACTCTCGCTCTCCCCTCCTCCCCCCACCTCTCCTCTCCTCTCCTCTCCTCTCCTCTCCTCTCCTCTCCTCTCCTCTCTGTCTCTCCGTCCTCTCATCTCTTCTCCCTCCTCTCATCTCCTCCCCCTCCTCTCCTCTGTCTCTGCCTCCTCTCCTCTCTGTCTCTCCCTTCTCTCGCTCCCCTCCCCACCTCTCCTCTCCTCTCCTCCCCTCCCCTCCCCACCTCTCCTCTCCTCTCCTCTTGGTCTCTACCATACGGTTTCTGTCAGTATTGATTCCTCTCTAAGGAAATGGTGGTCATGAAGAGGACAGATATTTTCCTCTAAGGCTGCATCCTAAATGGCACCATATGCCTTACATAGCCTATGGGCCCTGGCCAGAAGTAGTGCACTATGTAGGGAATAGGGTGCTATTTGAGATGCAGTATAAGACATCACTTTCTCTGAGCAGCCATTTAATGCGGAAGAGAGGAGATCGGTCTGTGTCACTCCCCCTCCTGTGTCCCCAGACGATCTCACACACACACACACACACACACACACACACACACACACACACACACACACACACACACACACACACACACACACACACACACACACACACACACACACACACACACACACACACACACACACACGGACAACTGGGTCACCCCCTCCCCCCGTCCTCATATTATGGACTGTCATGGTGCTTGCTTGTGTTCAGAGACAGAGTCTAAAACGGCACCATATTCCCTATGGAGAGAACAGGGTGTCATTTGGGACACAATTAAGGTCCATAAAGCAGCCCATCATAGTCTCAGATTATAAGGTAGCTAGACAGACAGCTCAACACTAAGTAGTGAGAGACCAACTGCAGGTCAACGTCATCCACAGCCCTGGTTACTGCTAGCCTTGTACACCCTCTTATCATATTGTCAAATAGACATGATTCCCTTATTGGAATTCTGTGACAGACAGCACCTTTTTGGTGCCTTTCAACCACAGAGTAAATAGGTGGATGTACTTCATCTTTCCACTAAAGAAGAAGAAGATGTTGTTGTTTTGGTCTGTTATCTAGCTGTTCTGGTTCTCAGTGTGTTATGTTACCCACCCCCAGAGGTTCTCTTAAAGGCCAGCGTTGCCCTGTTACCTCCGCTGTGTGTGTGTTGTCTATCCTGTTACCTCAGCCCTACCGCTGTGTGTGTGTGTTGTCTATCCTGTTACCTCAGCCCTACCGCTGTGTGTGTGTTGTCTATCCTGTTACCTCAGCCCTACCGCTGTGTGTGTGTTGTCTGTCCTGTTACCTCAGCCCTACCGCTGTGTGTGTGTTGTCTATCCTGTTACCTCAGCCCTACCGCTGTGTGTGTGTTGTCTATCCTGTTACCTCAGCCCTACCTCTGTGTGTGTGTTGTCTATCCTGTTACCTCAGCCCTACCGCTGTGTGTGTGTTGTCTATCCTGTTACCTCAGCTCTACCGCTGTGTGTGTGTTGTCTGTCCTGTTACCTCAGCCCTACCGCTGTGTGTGTGTTGTCTATCCTGTTACCTCAGCCCTACCGCTGTGTGTGTGTTGTCTGTCCTGTTACCTCAGCCCTACCGCTGTGTGTGTGTTGTCTATCCTGTTACCTCAGCCCTACCGCTGTGTGTGTTGTCTATCCTGTTACCTCAGCTCTACCGCTGTGTGTGTGTTGTCTATCCTGTTACCTCAGCCCTACCGCTGTGTGTGTGTTGTCTGTCCTGTTACCTCAGCCCTACCGCTGTGTGTGTGTTGTCTATCCTGTTACCTCAGCCCTACCTCTGTGTGTGTTGTCTATCCTGTTCTACAGCCTGTCACTCCCCATGTCTCCCTCTGATTGTCTGTCCTGTTCTACAGCCTGTCACTCCCATGTCTCCCTCTGGTTGTCTGTCCTGTTCTACAGCCTGTCACTCCTCATGTCTCCCTCTGGTTGTCTGTCCTGTACAGCCTGTCACTCCTCATGTCTCCCTCTGGTTGTCTGTCCTGTACAGCCTGTCACTCCTCATGTCTCCCTCTGATTGTCTGTCCTGTTCTACAGCCTGTCACTCCCCATGTCTCCCTCTGGTTGTCTGTCCTGTTCTACAGCCTGTCACTCCTCATGTCTCCCTCTTGTTGTCTGTCCTGTTCTACAGCCTGTCACTCCCCATGTCTCCCTCTGGTTGTCTGTCCTGTTCTACAGCCTGTCACTCCCCATGTCCCGCTCTGGTTGTCTGTCCTGTTCTACAGCCTGTCACTCCCCATGTCCCGCTCTGGTTGTCTGTCCTGTTCTACAGCCTGTCACTCCCCATGTCTCCCTCTGGTTGTCTGTCCTGTACAGCCTGTCACTCCTCATGTCTCCCTCTGGTTGTCTGTCCTGTTCTACAGCCTGTCACTCCTCATGTCTCCCTCTGGTTGTCTGTCCTGTTCTACAGCCTGTCACTCCCCATGTCTCCCTCTGGTTGTCTGTCCTGTTCTACAGCCTGTCACTCCCCATGTCTCCCTCTGGTTGTCTGTCCTGTTCTACAGCCTGTCACTCCCCATGTCTCCCTCTGGTTGTCTGTCCTGTTCTACAGCCTGTCACTCCCCATGTCTCCCTCTGGTTGTCTGTCCTGTTCTACAGCCTGTCACTCCTCATGTCTCCCTCTGATTGTCTGTCCTGTTCTACAGCCTGTCACTCCCCATGTCTCCCTCTGGTTGTCTGTCCTGTTCTACAGCCTGTCACTCCCCATGTCTCCCTCTGGTTGTCTGTCCTGTTCTACAGCCTGTCACTCCTCATGTCTCCCTCTGGTTGTCTGTCCTGTTCTACAGCCTGTCACTCCTCATGTCTCCCTCTGATTGTCTGTCCTGTTCTACAGCCTGTCACTCCCCATGTCTCCCTCTGGTTGTCTGTCCTGTTCTACAGCCTGTCACTCCTCATGTCTCCCTCTGATTGTCTGTCCTGTTCTACAGCCTGTCACTCCCCATGTCTCCCTCTGGTTGTCTGTCCTGTACATCCTGTCACTCCTCATGTCTCCCTCTGGTTGTCTGTCCTGTTCTACAGCCTATCACTCCTCATGTCTCCCTCTGATTGTCTGTCCTGTTCTACAGCCTGTCACTCCCCATGTCTCCCTCTGGTTGTCTGTCCTGTACAGCCTGTCACTCCTCATGTCTCCCTCTGGTTGTCTGTCCTGTTCTACAGCCTGTCACTGCCCATGTCCCGCTCTGGTTGTCTGTCCTGTTCTACAGCCTGTCACTCCCCATGTCCCGCTCTGGTTGTCTGTCCTGTTCTACAGCCTGTCACTCCCCATGTCTCCCTCTGGTTGTCTGTCCTGTTCTACAGCCTGTCACTCCTCATGTCTCCCTCTGGTTGTCTGTCCTGTTCTACAGCCTGTCACTCCTCATGTCTCCCTCTGGTTGTCTGTCCTGTTCTACAGCCTGTCACTCCCCATGTCTCCCTCTGGTTGTCTGTCCTGTTCTACAGCCTGTCACTCCTCATGTCTCCCCCTGGTTGTCTGTCCTGTACAGCCTGTCACTCCCCATGTCCCGCTCTGGTTGTCTGTCCTGTTCTACAGCCTGTCACTCCCCATGTCTCCCTCTGGTTGTCTGTCCTGTTCAACAGCCTGTCACTCCCCATGTCTCCCTCTGGTTGTCTGTCCTGTTCTAAAGCCTGTCACTCCCCATGTCTCCCTCTGGTTGTCTGTCCTGTACAGCCTGTCACTCCTCATGTCTCCCTCTGGTTGTCTGTCCTGTTCTACAGCCTGTCACTCCCCATGTCTCCCTCTGGTTGTCTGTCCTGTTCTACAGCCTGTCACTCCCCATGTCTCCCTCTGGTTGTCTGTCCTGTACAGCCTGTCACTCCTCATGTCTCCCTCTGGTTGTCTGTCCTGTTCTACAGCCTGTCACTCCCCATGTCTCCCCCTGGTTGTCTGTCCTGTTCTACAGCCTGTCACTCCCCATGTCTCCCTCTGATTGTCTGTCCTGTTCTACAGCCTGTCACTCCCCATGTCTCCCTCTGGTTGTCTGTCCTGTTCTACAGCCTGCCACTCCCCATGTCTCCCTCTGGTTGTCTGTCCTGTACAGCCTGTCACTCCTCATGTCTCCCTCTGGTTGTCTGTCCTGTTCTACAGTCTGTCACTCCCCATGTCTCCCTCTGGTTGTCTGTCCTGTTCTACAGCCTGTCACTCCCCATGTCTCCCTCTGGTTGTCTGTCCTGTTCTACAGCCTGTCACTCCCCATGTCTCCCTCTGGTTGTCTGTCCTGTTCTACAGCCTGTCACTCCTCATGTCTCCCTCTGGTTGTCTGTCCTGTACAGCCTGTCACTCCTCATGTCTCCCTCTGGTTGTCTGTCCTGTTCTACAGCCTGTCACTCCTCATGTCTCCCTCTGGTTGTCTGTCCTGTTCTACAGCCTGTCACTCTCCATGTCTCCCCCTGGTTGTCTGTCCTGTTCTACAGCCTGTCACTCCTCATGTCTCCCTCTGGTTGTCTGTCCTGTTCTACAGCCTGTCACTCCCCATGTCTCCCTCTGGTTGTCTGTCCTGTTCTACAGCCTGTCACTCCTCATGTCTCCCTCTGGTTGTCTGTCCTGTTCTACAGCCTGTCACTCCCCATGTCTCCCTCTGGTTGTCTGTCCTGTACAGCCTGTCACTCCTCATGTCTCCCTCTGGTTGTCTGTCCTGTTCTACAGCCTGTCACTCCCCATGTCTCCCTCTGGTTGTCTGTCCTGTTCTACAGCCTGTCACTCCCCATGTCTCCCTCTGGTTGTCTGTCCTGTACAGCCTGTCACTCCTCATGTCTCCCTCTGGTTGTCTGTCCTGTACAGCCTGTCACTCCTCATGTCTCCCTCTGGTTGTCTGTCCTGTTCTACAGCCTGTCACTCCCCATGTCTCCCTCTGGTTGTCTGTCCTGTTCTACAGCCTGCCACTCCCCATGTCTCCCTCTGGTTGTCTGTCCTGTACAGCCTGTCACTCCTCATGTCTCCCTCTGGTTGTCTGTCCTGTTCTACAGTCTGTCACTCCCCATGTCTCCCTCTGGTTGTCTGTCCTGTTCTACAGCCTGTCACTCCCCATGTCTCCCTCTGGTTGTCTGTCCTGTTCTACAGCCTGTCACTCCCCATGTCTCCCTCTGGTTGTCTGTCCTGTTCTACAGCCTGTCACTCCTCATGTCTCCCTCTGGTTGTCTGTCCTGTACAGCCTGTCACTCCTCATGTCTCCCTCTGGTTGTCT